>NW_026973669.1:3407500-3417500 GCF_035594125.1 Scylla paramamosain
ACGATGAAATAACAGTGTTTTGAAGATAATAAAACAAAAATAGGGAGAATAGAAGAGAGAGAGAGAGAGAGAGAGAGAGAGAGAGAGAGAGAGAGAGAGAGAGAGAGAGAGAGAGAGAGAGAGAGAGAGAGAGTGTGAAATAAATACGATAATGGAGTAGATACAATAAGAAGCAAAGGAAGAATTAAATAGGAAGATTTTTTTTTTTATTAATATTTACGACACTTTTTTTTCTCACGATTATTATTATTATTATGATTATTATTATTATTATTATTATTATTATGAAGAAGGAGAACAACAACAACAACAACAACAACAACAACAACAACAACAAACGAAAGAGGAAAATATTAATGGTTTTAGTTGAAATTCTCTCTCTCTCTCTCTCTCTCTCTCTCTCTCTCTCTCTCTCTCTCTCTCAAAGATGATTATTCAGGTTATCAAGAGTGTTTTTCTTATCAATAGTGTAGAAATATTGCTAAACTATCACCGGAATCATGAAAACACCCTTGAAAACCCCAATAACTTCCTTAAGGACCCCAAAACACTCTTGAAAACCCCAATAACTTTCTTAAGGACCCCAAAACACCCTTGAAAACCCCAATAACTTCCTTAAGGACCCCAAAACACCCTTGAAAACCCCAATAACTTCCTTAAGGACCCCAAAACACCCTTGAAAACCCCAATAACTTCCTTAAGGACCCCAAAACACCCTTGAAAACCCCAATAACTTCCTTAAGGACCCCAAAACACCCTTGAAAACCCCAATAACTTCCTTAAGGACCCCAAAACACCCTTGAAAACCCCAATAACTTCCTTAAGGACCCCAAAACACCCTTGAAAACCCCAATAACTTTATTTAGGACCCCAAAAAACCTTCATATTTTTATTTATTTATTTATTTATTTATTTATTTATCTGATCCTAAAAAAGCGCCTTGAAAACCCCAATAACTTTCATTATAAGCCTAAAAAACACCTTCAAATTTTTAGTAGTACATTAAAAACACCCTTAAAAACCCCAATAACTTTAACTAGAACCCAAAAAAAAACATTACAAAAAAAACTTCCTTGTATCCCCAAAAGAGAGAGAGAGAGGGAGAGAGAGAGAGAGCGAGAGAGACAGAGTTGCAAGGACTGCCCGCAACAAGATGGCGGCTGGGTATTCTCTCGAGAGATAAATATTCGTCACATTTTTGTTATTTTCTCGTGTTTCCCTCGCGCTGTGACGCTGTGCCCCTGAGAACTGACCCTGCAGGCCTTGGGGGAGGATGTGACGCCCCCTGGAGGAGAAAATAACCCCTGGGAAGCGAGAAATGAGACGGAGAATTGATTGAAGTGCGAAATTCTCTAAAGGTTGGTTACTTTCCGTCAGTATTTTCGTTATTTCTTCCTTATTTAGCATTGTTCTTGTGTCACTTTGCTGTGTGGGCGTGGCGTGGGTGTGTGTGGACGTGCGTGGGGCGTGGGAGTGGCGTGGGAGAGGAGAGAGAAGAGATATAGTTGAAAATATTAGTTTTGTTTACAAGGAGTGAGAGAGGGAGGGGGAGATGGAGGGGGAGAGAGAGAGAGTGGGAAGGGGGAGGGGAGAGGGAGAGATGAATGCAACGTTAACAAAGTATCTCTCTCTCTCTCTCTCTCTCTCTCTCTCTCTCTCTCTCTCTCTCTCTCTCTCTCTCTCTCTCTCTCTCTCTCTCTCTCTCTCTCTAATGGAGTTGGTGATGAAATTTTTTAATATTTTTTTTCGTTTTTTTTTTGTTTATTTTCATTATAATTATTTTCATTGTTTTTTTTCATCTTATTTCTTTATTTCTCATCAATTATTTGTTTATTTTCATTTTTTTTATAATTTTTCGTGTATTTATCGACTTTTTTTCAACATTTTATCTTACTCACATTTTTATCAATTATTATCCTATATCTATCTTTATCCATCTTATCTATCTTATTCATCTAGTGTATCTGTGAGTCTGTGGGTTCCCGGGGGGGCTGCGGTTCTCTGGGGGCGTCTTGAGGGTCCCCGGGGGCTGGAGGTGGTGTTAGGTTAGGTTAGGTTAAGTTAGGTTAAGTTTGGTTAGGTTAAGTTTGGTTTGGTTAGGTTAGGTTAGGTTAAGTTTGGTTAGGTTAAGTTTGGTTTGGTTAGGTTAAGTTTGGTTAGGTTAGGTTAAGTTTGGTTAGGTTAGGTTAAGTTAGGTTAGGTTAGTTTAAGTTAGGTTAGGTTAGGTTAGGTTAAGTTTAGGTTAGGTTAGGTTAGGTTAGGTTAGGTTAAGTTTAGGTTAGGTTAGGTTAGGTCAGGTCCCCCGGGGCTGGAGGGAGTGTTACTTTAGGTTACGTTAAGTTTGGTTAGGTTAGGTTAAGTTACGTTAGGTTAGGTTTGGTTAGGTTAGGTTAGGTTTGGTTAGGTTAGGTTAAGTTTGGTTAGGTTAGGTTTGGTTAGGTTAGGTTAGGTTACGTTAGGTTAGGTTAGGTTAAGTTAGGTTAGGTTAGGTTAAGTTACGTTAGGTTAGGTTAGGTTTGGTTAGGTTAGGTTAAGTTTGGTTAGGTTAGGTTTGGTTAGGTTAGGTTAAGTTTGGTTAGGTTAAGTTTGGTTAGGTTAGGTTAAGTTAGGTTAAGTTAGGTTAGGTTTGGTTAGGTTAAGTTTAGTTTGGTTAGGTTAAGTTTGGTTAGGTTAAGTTTGGTTAGGTTAGGTTAAGTTAGGTTAAGTTAGGTTAGGTTTGGTTAGGTTAAGTTTAGTTTGGTTAGGTTAAGTTTGGTTAGGTTAAGTTTGGTTAGGTTAAGTTTGGTTAGGTTAGGTTTGGTTAGGTTAGGTTAAGTGAGGTTAAGTTAGGTTAGGTTGAGTTAGGTTAGGTTAAGTTTGGTCGTTAAATTAATTTGGGTTAGATTACACTCAGCTAGGTCAGGTCAGGTCAAGGCCTCTGTGTACTGGGTGAACAGACCTCCCTGCACTGGGGGGTAGCTGGGGGCGGGGGTGTCAGTGTTACCAATTCCTGTAAACTACCACAACCTACACCTTGGTATTATTAAACAAATATAGCTCTTTATTGCCCCCATAGCACAAAAGTCACCATTTTTTAAGACACCTGTAATGTACCTGTAAATTGTTCCTCTTATTGCAAAGCCGTTTAATAAGTGACGCTGTTTGTTCGTTTGTGCGTTTACCGATGCTGAAGCTCCCATGTCTTTTAGCTGTAACGATGTACTAACTAGCAAACTGTATCTCTAATTGGGGGTTGGGGGGGCGGTCTTCTCTTGGTTTCTCGAAGGCAGTTTGATCAGTTCATCTCCTCATTTGTTTTTTTGTGTTCCTTGCTCAAATTGTCCTTTTTTTTTTCCCAAGTCTAAATGGTTTATATGTTTAAAATGTATGTTTAAATATTTACCGCAATTTCTGTGTCTTTGGTTCATAATTCTCTTTGTATTCACCCAAAACGCTCTCACACTCGCTGCGGTTTTAGTTAATCTAGTTCTTCTTAGTTTGTGCGAGCCCTGTCTTCCATAACACCACAGATCACAGGCGTCGGTGTCTCTCTGTCTTCACTATTCTTATTCTTCATGTTCCTCAGTCAAATTGCCCCTTTTTCCTAGGCCTAAATGGTACATATGCCTAAAATGTCTTACAGTTAAATATTTCCTGCAATTTCTCTGTCTGGGGTAAAGCTTTCGGTCAGTCAGTCTTTTGTATTCACCCAAAACGCTCTTGTACTCGTGTCTCTAAGCTCATGTGACCTGAACCTTCCCTAACGCCAGAGGTCACAAAAATAGCTATTGAAGTTCACCCTCTCCCTTGCCGCAGTGCTTAGATTTATATAAACGACCACAAAAACTCAATAATTCTCGGTCTGATCCTTACTAGTCTATCACAAGGCTGGGGTCACATGTAAGGTCACTTGCGGCTCTGACCTTAAGAATAGGCAGCCAGCATCCACAGGCTCCCTTACTGACCTCTGTGACCTACTCGTTTTGTCAGGAAGTGGTGCGTTGACCTGACCCTCCAGCCGTGTGTGACCTGGGTGGCTTTGTAATGAAGTGACACAGTGACCTGACCTGACCCTTGCCCTGTGTGACCTGATGGCTGTTCCTGCTGATTAATTAGTATAATATTATGCTAGATTGCGACTCTCATATCTTCACTACATCCTTCACACTGCAGGAACTAGTGAGCGATGGGTGTTGTGGTGTATCTACTTTTTACTCTAATTCATAAACCATCGCCTGAACTGCCCATCACCTTACAAGCCCGTCACGCAAAGGGGGGGGGGGGCCAGCCGAGTCCTTTAAATGGTGCCCCTTGTGTTAGAATCCTTGGAAAAAATAAAAATTGGACGATTATTTTGTTGGTGGTGGGGTGCGGTGGAGTGGGGTGTGGTAGGGTGGAGTGGAGTATGTTAGGGTGGAGTGGGTTGGGTTAGGTTAGGTTAGGTTTGGGTAGGTTTGGGTAGGTTAGGTTTGGTTTTGGTTTGGTTTGGTTAGGTTAGGTTTGGTTAGGTTAAGTTAGGTTTGGTTAGGTTAGGTTTGGTTAGGTTTGGTTTGGTTAGGTTAGGTTAAGGTTAAGTTGGGTTAGGTTAGGTTTGGTTAGGTTTGGTTTGGTTATGTTTGGTTAGGTTAGGTTTGGTTAGGTTAGGTTAAGTTGGGTTAGGTTAGGTTAGGTTTGGTTAGGTTAGGTTAGGTTTTGTTAAGTTTGGTTAGGTTTGGTTAAGTTGGGTTAGGTTAGGTTTGATTAGGTTAGGTTAGGTTGAATTAGGTTAGGTTAAGCTAGGTTTGGTTAAGTTGGGTTAGGTTTGGTTAGGTTAGGTTAGGTTAGGTTAGGTTGAATTAGGTTAGGTTAAGCTAGGTTTGGTTAAGTTGGGTTAGGTTTGGTTAGGTTAGGTTAGGTTAGGTTAATTTAGGTTTGGTTAGGTTAGGATAAGTTAGGTTAAGCTAGGTTTGGTTAGGTTAAGTTAGGTTAGGTTAGATTAAGTTAGATTTGGTTAGATTAAATTTGGTTAGGTTAGGTTAGGTTAGATTAAACTAGGTTTGGTTAGATTAAATTTGGTTAGGTTAAGTTAAGTTTGCTTAGATTAAATTTGGTTAGGTTAAGTTAGGTTAGGTATAGTTAATTATCAATAAAATTTAAGTCTTTTTTCATCACTTGTCTTTTGTTTTTACCAAGAAAAACTCAAAGATTCTGATTCTCCCTCGAAAAAAAAAAAACAACAACATCATTTTAGTTCCCCACCTTGACTCGTACTCAGAAACATGAAAAAATCTTGCTTCCCTGCCCGACAGACCCCCACTGGCACAGACCCAAAGCTTTCATTGTTACTTATCTCCTTAATCTTGCTCAGGAGTGTTTGAACTTTGACCTCTCTCCTGCAGAAACCCACGTTTCTTAACTGCCCCAAAAAAAACTCATTAAATTTAACAGTTCGCTGAAAAAAAAACCCACATTCTGGCAGTCATAGTAGTAGTAGTAGTAGTAGTAGTAGTAGTAGTAGTAGTAGTAGTAGGGTGCTTTGGGGCCTTGCTACTACTACTACTACTACTACTACTACTACTACTACTACTACTACTACTACTACTACTACTACTACTACTACTGGTTTGGTGTATGCATCCGAACCTTCACTAACTACCAGGGTCGTTTGAGGTGTAAACAAGCAGAATGACTATTTAACGAGCTTGTTAGTTTTGTTCGTTGTAATATTCCGTGGCGAGAATTTATTTGTTTATTTATTTATTTATTTATTTATTTATTTATGTTTTTGTTTGTGATTATTTTTTTGTTTATCCCGTTTTCTTCCTTATTTTTTTGTTATTTTTGAGTGTAAGTCATTTCAATTTAAAGTCTTACCGATTTTCTAATGTAATTCTGCTTTTCAAATCTTGTAATCTTTTCTAAATTTGTTCTTTTTATTTATTTATCTAAGTTTCATTCTTTCTCTCTTTCATCAACCTTTTTTTTTCATTAATTTCCTTCTTTAACTGTTTCTATCTTTCATTTTCTTCCTTTTCTTTATAAGTTTATCTTAATGTAAATCTTTCTATCTGTCATCCTCCTCCTTTTATTAATTTTTGTCTTATTTTTTATCTTTCATTGTCCTTTTATTAATTCATCTTAATTAAAATCTTCCCATCTCTTCATTATCTCCCCGTCAGAAGGCAAACAGGTCTCACAGGGGAGCCACAGAACACCCCACCTCAGATCTCTAACTCCTGATGGTGGTGGAGCAAACTTAGTATTGTTCAATGCCTCAAAAACTCGATTTCTCCTTCCATTAACTCGACACAGCCTTCCAGACGACCATCCCCTCTTGCGTGTCACCCAGCTGGGCCTCTCTTCC
This sequence comes from Scylla paramamosain, assembly GCF_035594125.1. Lineage (NCBI taxonomy): Eukaryota > Metazoa > Arthropoda > Malacostraca > Decapoda > Portunidae > Scylla > Scylla paramamosain. The sequence continues at coordinate 3,413,823 of NW_026973669.1, forward strand.
ACGCCAGGCATCCTCGGTCTGTCCTTTGCTTGTAATTTCAACGGGAAAGTTCATTTATCATCTCTTGCTAAAACAGCTCCTGTGGATTTGGGTGTTCTGGCTTGTGTCTGCCATTTTTTTTTTTTTTTTATTTATTTATTTGTTTTTTTGTTCTTTTTCCTTCTTTGTTGTTGTTGTTGTTGTTGTTGTTGTTGTTGTTGTTGTTGTTGTTGTTGTTGTTGTTGTTTCTCGTGTTCTTTTTTTCCTTGTTTTCTTTTTTCTTTTTCTTTTCCTTTTTTTATCTTCATGTTGTTGTTGTTGTTGTTGTTGTTGTTGTTGTTGTTGTTGTTGTTGTTGTTGTATTGTTTCCCTAATACATTAAGGAAAATAGTAGTAGTAGTAGTAGTAGTAGTAGTAGTAGTAGTAGTAGTAGTAGTAGTGGTAATTAACGTGACTATTATCATTGGCACAGGTATAAGCGGGGCATCACCACCACCACCACTACAACCACCACCACCGCCACCGCCACCATGCACAACAACAACAACAACAACCACAACAACCACAACAGCCACCACCACAACAACAACAACAGGCGGCGCAAGAAGCGTCCCTCTTACGGCGTGCGCACTGTGGAGATCACGAAGGGGCGCAAGGGGTTTGGCTTCACCATCAGTGGGCAGGGGCCGTGCATGCTGTCCTGCATTGTGCCAGGGTCGCCGGGGGAGCGGGCCGGCCTGCGCCCCGGGGACTACCTCATCGCGGTCAACGGCCAGAACGTCAGCAAGGCGGCCCATGACGACGTGGCGCGGCTCATCGGCGCCTCCAAGCTGCTCAAGCTGCAGATCGCGGAGAACTACTACTCAGACTCCTCTGACGACGAGTTCGTGACGGTGAGCCGCCCCAAGCCCAAGTACCCCAACAGACTGCGCCACAAGAGCCAGCAGACGCGCGCCGAGAAGGTGGTGCGCGACCTGCAGAGCGGCGCCATCTTCAGCGAGCACGCCGCGCTGCACCTCGGCGAGGCCGCCCTGCTGGACCGCGACGCCTGGCCACCCAAGGCGCCCCTCACGCCCACGCCCAAGCCAGACCCCGCGCCCCCGCCCGCGCCCTCCACCTCCCCCACACGCCTGCGCCCCGACCAGATCCACCTGGTGATGGCAGAGGCGCGCCAGGCCGCACGCACACCGCGCCCCCTCAAGGAGCCGCAGCCCCAGGCCCCGCCCCCTCAGCCCGTGGCGCCCCCGCCCCAAGCGCCGCCCCAGCCCCAGGCGCCGCCGCAGCCCCAGACGGCGCCGCTGCGGCCGCGCCACCTGGCCAAGAAGAAGGACAAGTCCCCCAAGGCCAAGCTGCGGCAGCACGGCGGCGAGGGGGGCCGCCCCCTGCCCCCGCAGACTCCCCAGCCTCCGCCCCACCAGGCCCCCCAGGCGCCGCCGCAGCCCCAGGCGCCGCGGCAGCATTCCCCGGCGCCGCAGCCACAGCCGCAGTGGGTGGAAGTGGCGGGGGGGCCTGCCCTGGAGGCGTACAGCGGCCTGACGGAGCAGGAGCTGCAGCAGCTGCTGTGCCCCTCGCTGGCGCCGCCCGGCCCCGGCCCCGGCGTGGGCGGCGGCGGCGGCGTGTGCGCGGGCCCCGGGGCGGGGGGCGCGGCGCTGTACCGGGCCGTGGTGGGCTACCTGGGCACTATTGAGATGCCCAAAGAGCCTGCGGGGGGCTCGCGGCTGGCAGCCATCAGGAGCTGTGTGCGGCGCCTGCGCATTGAGAAGAAGGTGCACACGCTGGTGCTGATGTCGGTGTGCGCGGAGCGCGTGGTGCTCACCAGCCCACACGGCCTCACGCTGGCGCAGTACCCCGCGGACCGCATCACCTTCTGCGGCGTGTACGCGGACGACAAGAAGTTCTTCGGCCTGGTGACGGTGCACGGCGCGGCGGGCGACGACCTCAGCGACGGCTCGCACGACGGCGGCGGTGGCGACGGCAGCGGCGGCAGCGGCGTGGGCAGCACGTCCTCGTCGTGCCACGTGTTCATGGTGGACCCGCGCATGGTGCTGCACGCCGACCACGCGCGCCGCGCCAAGAACTTCCGCCTGGAGTGCACGCCGCGCCCCGACGCCGCGCAGTGCCAGGAGTTCCCGGAGAGCGCGGACCCCATCCTGCACGCCATCCTGGGCCTGTACCGTGGCAGGGCGGGGCCGCTGGAGGGCGGCGCGCCGGGCCTGGTGGACGTGGAGGCGCAGCTGTCGCCGCACCACTCCAACACGTCCTCCAACTCATCCAACTCTGACTCCGGCATCGGCTTCCGCGACGAGGGGGGCGGCCACCCCTACCACCACCACCACGACCGCGTCTTTGTCGTGGAGGTGGACGACAGCCAGCGCCTCCGCGTGCAGAACTTCCCCGCCGCTGCTGCGCCGCGCCCCGCGCCCCTGCCTGACCCCCTGCGCGCCGCGCTGGAGCCCCTGCCGCTGCGGGGCGGCGGCGGCGGCGGCGGCGGCGGCGGCGGCGGCGGTGGTGGTGGCGAGGCGCACCGCGGCCTGTTGGACGCCCACCGCCCCGCCCTGGAGGGCCTGCGCGGCGCCGACAACCTGCGCGTGGTGGACAACCTGCGCGGTGGCCTGCGCGGCGCCCTGGACGGCCACCGCCCCGCCATGGAGCCCCCTGCGTCCCACGCTGGAGGGGCTGCGGCCTGCCCTGGAGGTGCTGCGGGGGCGGGCGACGCCCACCGGGGGGGCGGGGGGAGCTGCACCGCGGGGACAACGTGCGCTGCGCTGACCCGCACCGGGGGGACGGCCTCAGGGTGGGCGTGGACTCCCACAGGGTGGGCGTGGAACCACCGCGTGGGCGTGGACAACCATCGAGTGTGTGTGGACGGACACCGCGCGGGCGTGGAAGGGCATAGGGTGGGGAGTCGTAGAGGCACATAGGACTGCCGCGGAGGTGCACCGCGTGGGCGTGGAGACTCACAGAGTGGGCGTGGAGACACACAGGGTGGGCGTGGAGACCCACAGGGTGGGCGTGGAGAACTTGCGGTGTCTGGAGGGCCACCGCGTGGGCGTAGGCGTGGAGGGGGCCCACCGGGCAGGCGTGGGAGAACCTGCGGTGTGTTGACAGTGGCCGCTGCGTGGTGGGCGGCGAGGCGCTGCGCTGCGTGGAGGTGGTGCACCGCGCAGGCCTGGACAGCCTGAGGGCGGGGCTGGAGGGCGCGCGTGCCGGCGCGCACGTACACCTGGGTTGCGCTGCCCCTGAGGGGCGCGCTGCGGCCCGGCCTGAGGGAGCCCCCCCGGGTGAGCGCGGCGTGGGGGGGACGCGGGCGACGCGGGCGGCGGCGCCAGCAGTGAGGGTGAAGGCGAAGCGCCGCCGCACGCCGCCCCCACAACAGCAGCAGCAGCAGCAACAGGCAATGCATACGCCGCCGCCGCAGCAGCAGCAGCAGCAGCAGCAGCAGCAGCAGCAGCAGGGCGGGGACGAGGAGTGCGGGCGCCTGACGGTGCGCGCCATGCCGGACCCTGTGGGGTTCCAGCGGTCGCCCGCCACGCCGTCGCCCCGCCGCGGTGGCGTCCATGCGGCACAGCATGCACAAGTACCTGCAGCACAAGGCGCAGCACCTCGTCAAGGTGTCCCAGAAGATCAACAGGCGCGAGAGTGACACGGGGGGCGCCCACCCCCCGCACCCACACCCCCACCCCCACCCGCACCCACACC
>NW_026973669.1:3440000-3452500 GCF_035594125.1 Scylla paramamosain
CTCTCATTTCTCTCCCAGCTACTCTCCCACCGTCTCACTGCCCCCACACCCTCTCACTGCCCTCTCACACACACACACACACTCAAACCACCCTACACTCGCTCCTTTCTCACTCAAAACCACACCAAACCAAACCAAACTAGATCATTTTTTTCTTACCCAATCTAACACAAACACTTACTTCCAATGCTCCCATGCCTCTCCCAGGTACTCCCCCACCCTCTCACTGCCCCCATGCCTTCTCACTACCCTCTCACACACACCCATCACCTTACATTCCTTCCCTTTGCCCTCAAAACTTAAAAAAAACACAGCAATTGAAGGCAAACCAAACCAGACCGCACCAAACTTTTCCGACACATCACCCACACACAATCTTACTTTAACGCCTCCCACACCTCTCCCAGCCTCTCCCCCACCCTCTCACCACCTCCCGCACCTACAGGAGTTCTTGAAGAAGGAGTACAGCCATGAGAACATCTACTTCTGGACTGCCTGTGAGAGATACAAAAGGTTAACGTCACCCGATGAACTTCGGTCAACCGCGAGGCAAATCTTTGAACGCCATTTGTACAGTGGAGCCCCTGAGCCAGTAAATGTTGATTCCCAGGCAAGGCAAGATGCGCAGGATGGCCTTCACCTCCCCAATGAGTCTCTCTTTGCCCAGGTGTGTGTTCTGCGGTGTTTAATGGTGTTTTTTGGTGTTTTTTTGGTGTTTTTTGGTGGTTTTTGGTGTTTTTTGGTGTTTTTTTGGTGGTTTTTGGTGTTTTTGGTGTGTTTTTTTGGTGTGTTTGTGTATGTGTGTGTGTGAGTGTGTGTGTGTCCCTCTCTCTCTCTCTCTCTCTCTCTAATCTCTCTGTATTTCCACTGTGTTATCTAAAAGCTACCACTTCCTCTCTCTCTCTCTCTCTCTCTCTCTCTCTCTCTCTCTCTCTCTCTCTCTCTCTCTCTCTCTCTCTCTCTCTCTCTCTCTCCCTCTCCCTCTCCCTCTCCCTCCTTACACTTCCTGCCTCTCCCTTCCTCTCCCAGACCCCTCCCACCCTCCCAGACCCTCACAAACCCTAGAAAACCCAAACAATTAATTTGCCTCTTTTTTCTTTTTCTATCTCTCCCAGTCTCTCCCAGCCTCTCCCAGCCTCTCCCAGCATGACCCAGTCCCCCACACACACTCCCAAACACCTCTCACTCCCTCACACTCCCTCTCTCTCTCCCTACAGGCACAGAAACAGATATTCAACCTCATGAAGTTCGACAGCTATTCGCGTTTCTTAAAGTCGGCCCTCTACCAAGACTGCCTGACCCAAGAGATGAGAGGGCAGCCCCTTCCATACGCAGGGGATGATGCTCTTGATCCTGATCTTCGCATTGGGGCTGAGGACTCGCATGTTAAGGTAGTTTTAGGGTCGTTTATGGTCGTTTGATGTCAGGGTTGGGGAAATTGGGTTGTTCTTTTGTGTTTTATTGTGTTTTTTTTGGGTTTCGCTAACATTTCTTTTCGTTTTAGTGTTTTTGTTTATTTTTCAGTGTTTTTTTAAAGGTGTGTTTATGTAGAAAAGGTATAACGATTTAGATAAACAGGCCAAACATCCCTCAAAACACCCCAAACACACTCCAGGACTTGTTAAATCACCCTTTAACACCCCAAAACACCCCCAAACACCCTTAAACACCCCAAACACCCCAGACTGACACAGAAACACCCCAACACCCTTTAAAACAACAACAACAACAACAACAAACAATGCAAACACTCACAAACACACAAAAACAAACACAGCATTCTTCCTTCCCTCCCTGCCAACAATTTTCTTAACATTCCTTCTCTCCTCCTCCTCCTCCTCTCCCTCATCCTCCTCTACCTCCTCCCACAGCTGAAGAAGAGCCGATCGGACGCAGACGAGAGGCGGAGGAAGTCTCTGCTGCCCTGGAATAGGAAAGACAGAAGCAAGAGCAAGGATAGAGGGGAGGCAGAATATAGAAGGCGAAAAAAGAACACCCTTAGGAACACCTCGGATTCATCTTCTCTCCGGTCGGACGTCAGTGGCAGCAGGACCTCTCTCAACTCCTCAGACCTTCCCCTAGGGCGGCGCGTGGCTTCCAGAGAGGTATGGGGTGCTGCAAGGGGAGAAATTGGTGTGTTTAGTGAAGGTATGTGAGAAATTTGGTGGTTTTTGGGGGAAAATTCAGGGTTTTTTGGGGAAATGGGTGTTTGGGGGGAAATATGGGGGTTTAGGGGGAAGTGGGGGTGTTTCCTTGTGTGGGGGGATGGGTGAGGTTGCCTTTTGGAGTAGGGTGGGAGAAAAAAGGTTGCTTGGGGGATAGAACGCAACCAACCTAACCTAACCTAACCTAACCTGACCTGACCTGACCCCCAACAGTCCCTGACCAGCGGCGACCAGGGGAGCCTGAGTGGCGGGGAGGGGAGCGCCAGATGCCGGGTGGTGCTGCCTGACCTGACCAACTCTGTGGTAGCCATTAAAGGGAGTGAGACTGTGCAAGAAGTGATGGGCAGGCTGCTGGAGCGAAGGGGTCTTTCTTATTCAACTTTTGAGGTTTACCATCACAAGACTGACAAGGTGAGGGGGATGGGGGTGAAGGGGGTGAAGAAGAGGCTGTGAAAGTGATTGAGGGTGAAAGAGAAGCTGTGAGTGTGATGGGAGGGTCAGGAGAGGCTGTGAGTGTGATGGGAGGGTCAGAAGAGGCTGTGAGACTCATGGGTGAATAAAAAAATGATAAAAAAAAACACCAATTCACCCAGTTAAACACCCGCACACACACTCAGACCCCTGCCAGACATACCACACACCCACACACACCCACACGCACCCACACACACCCACACGCACCCACACACACCCAGAAACACAGCAAAACACACCCAAAACACACAAATCTTTCCTTATCTCACCAAAAAACGCCAAAAAAACACTCTTTTCACCCACACACACCCACACAAACGCGTACACACACACACACACACCTCCCGCACCCACACGCACCCCACTGACCCCTCCTGAATCCCCCAAACAGCTGCTAAACAAGAAAGAAGACAGCTCTATACTCGGAGGCTGTGAAGTTCGTCTAGAGCAGAGAGTGTTCTTCCAGCTCGACTTACCGTCCCAAAAGGTGGTTTGCATTAAAGCCAAGCCTGCGAAAACCACTGGAGAGGTTCTCAAGCCCATCCTGCAGAAATACGGACTCAAGATAGACCTCCTTCATATACACAGGGTTTGTTTTGTGGTCTTTTTCGTTTTTTTTTTTTTTTTTTTTTTTTTTTTTTCATTTTTTTTCGTTTTTTTCGTTTTTCGTTTTTTTTTTTTTTTTTTTTTTTGCGGTGATTGTGGTGTGTTTGTGTGTGTGTGTTTGTTTGTGTGTTTGGTTGTATGTTTCTGCTACTACTGCTGCTACTACTGCTACTACTACTGCTACTACTACTGCTACTACTGCTACTACTACTGCTACTACTATGAATTTTGTTGTTGTTGTTGTTGTTGTTGTTCTTATTCTTTTGTCCTCCTCCTCCTCCTCCTCCTCCTCCTCCTCCTCCTCCTCCTCCTCCTCCTCCTCCTCCTCCTCCTTTCATTATTATTATTATTATTATTATTATTACTACATCATCATCATCACCACAACTTCTACTACTACTACTACTACTACCACTACCACTACTACTACTATTATCATCATTATTCCTCCACCACCACCACCACCACCACCACCTCACCTCTCCCTCTCTCTCTCTCTCAGGATGGGGAAGAAAGACCTGTTAACCTGAAGGCGCCCGTGACCGACATTGATGGCATGAAGCTTGTTGTGCAGACCAAAGAGGAGGTGAAAGGTCAGGTCAGGTCAGCGGAGGTCGGGTCAGGTCAAGTCAGGTCAGGTCAGGTCAAGTTAGATATGATAGTAAGGGAAGGAATGAAAAGACGTATTGATGAATTTTAAAGGTCAGGTCAGGTCAGGTCAGGTCAGGTCAAGTTAGATATATAAGTAAAGAAAGAAAATATATAGTTAAATTTTAAAGGTCAGGTCAGGTCAGGTCAAGTTAGATATATAAGTAAAGAAAGAAAATATATAGTTAAATTTTAAAGGTCAGGTCAGGTCAGGTCAAGTTAGATATATAAGTAAAGAAAGAAAATATATAGTTAAATTTTAAAGGTCAGGTCAGGTCAGGTTAGAAAAAAGAAGTGTTGATAAGTTTTAAAGGTCAGGTCAGGTCATCAGAGGTCAGGTCAAGTTAAGTTATTTATGATTAAAGGAAAGGAAAGATGTATTGATAAATTTTGAAGGTCAGGTCAGGTCATGGGGTGGCTAGGTTAGATAACAAGGTTTTAATTATTTTTTGTTTGTTTGTTTATTTATTTGTTTGTTTGTTTATTTGTTTGTTGTATTTAATTTTAAGGTCAGGTCAGGTCAAGTTAGTTTTAATTAATTTCTATATTCATCCTTTTGATATTTTAATTTTCTATAATTATTTTGTAATTAATTTAAGTTTCATTACAAATTATCATTATTATTTTCATTATTATTGTTGCTGTTGTTGTTGTTATTGTTGTTATTGTTGTTATGTCCCTATCTCTCTGTCTCCCTCCCTCCCTTCTATCCCCTCTCCCCACCCCTCAACACCCCAATACCCAAACACCCCCTCCCGTAACCCCCGACTGACCCTTTACCCCCTGGCTGGCAGAGTGGGGGGTGGAGTCGGGGCGGGCGCGGCGGCGGGGGGGGGGAGCAGCGTCACCCTGGACGAGATCACCAATCGCGTTTTTCAAGACCTGAGGAACGGCAAGGCTGATTTATACTTTGACGAGATGGGAGTCCTGGATTTGGACGCGCGATCTTGCAGGGTACGTATCGGCTGTTTTTTGGGGTTTTTCGGGGTTTTTCGGGGTGTTTCAGGGTGTTTCAGGGTGTGTGCTCGTGGCTAGGGGGTAGTAGAAGGGTGTATGGGTGTCCAGCAGGGTGTAGCAGCTGTTTTTCTGGTGTTTTTTTGTGTTTTTCATGGGTGTGTGTGTGTGTGTGTGTTCAGCGCTCTTTGAGTTTTTCTGTGTTTTTGCAGTGTTTTTGGATGTTTTTGGGTGTTTTTGGGGTGTGTACTCGTGGCTAGGGGGTAGTAGAAGGGTGTATGGGTGTCCAGCAGGGTGTAGCAGCTGTTTTTCTGGTGTTTTTCTGTGTTTTTCATGGGGGAATGTGTCTGTGTGTGTGTGTGTGTGTGTGTGTTCAGCGCTCTTTTTGTTTTCTGTGTTTTTGCAGTGTTTTTAGGTGTTTTTGGGTGTTTTTGGGGTGTTTTTGGGGTGTTTCGGGGTGTGTACTCATGGCTAGGGAGTAGTAGAAGGGTGTATGGGTGTCCAGCAGGGTGTAGCAGCGTCTGGTAGGGTGTAGCAGTGGTGTTTGTGGTGTCCTAGAAAGTGTACACCAAGATTTTAAAGGATTTTTTTGGTTAAATGACTGTTTTGATTAATATGTATATGTTTGTGTCTTCTACTACTACTACTACTACTACTACTACTACTACTACTACTACTACTACTACTACTACTACTACCTACTTTCAGACGGACAGCAGTGATAAGTCTTCCGGAATCCTTGGTGGATTTAGCAGAAGAAACTCCTTTGGACCCGACAAGGTGAGAGAGAGAGAGAGAGAGAGAGAGAGAGAGAGAGAGAGAGAGAGAGAGAGAGAGAGAGAGAGAGAGAGAGAGAGAGACCCCACAAACACTGCCTCACACTCCCAAATAAACCAAAATACACCAAAATACGCACCAAAAACACACCAAAAACTTCCCAAAATACACTAAAAACACCCTAAAACATCCAAAAACACCCTGAAATACACCAAAAATACCCCAAAATACACCAAAAACACACAAAAACACCCCAAAACACCCTGAAATACACCAAAAACACCACAAAATACACCAAAAACACCCAAAAACACCCAAAAACATCCTGAAATACACCAAAAACACCACAAAATACACCAAAAACACCCAAAAACACCCAAAAACACACTGAAATACACCAAAAACACCACAAAATACACCAAAAACACCCTTAAAACACCCCAAAAACACCCAAAAACACATCAAAACACCCAAAAACACACTTAAACACCCAAAAACACTCAAAAATACCCCTAAAAACACCCCAAAACACCCAAAAACACCCTCTAATTCACCGTTTTTCAACAGGACTTAAACAGCAAAGGACGCAAACCCAGGGGAAGTGTTCACGACAGTTTTGCTTTGCTCTCCCACTCCGACCACCACTCCCTTACAGCCAAGAGGCGAGGCGGCAGCAGCAGCGGCACCACACCCTTGCAGAACAAACAGGAAAATGATGGTAGGCTGTGGTAGGCTGGGGTAGGCCTAGGAGAGGGGCTGGGAGGAGATATGAATTTTGATTTAATTTTTTTTTCAGTTTTTTTTCAATATTTTTCATTTTCTTTCTCTATTTTATGATATTAATTGACGTTGGGGTGTAGATGATAGGTGGGAGAAGGCTGGGAGAGGGCTGGGAGAGAGGGAGAGGGGCTGGGTGAGAGGGAGAGGGGCTGGGTGAGAGGGAGAGGGGCTGGGAGAGAGGGAGAGGGGCTGGGAGTCATTTGCAACGAATAAAAAATTCTCTCTCTCTCTCTCTCTCTCTCTCTCTCTCTCTCTCTCTCTCTCTCTCTCTCTCTCTCTCTCTCTCTCTCTCTCTCTCTCTCTCTCTCTCTCTCTCTCTCTCTCTCTCTCTCTCTCTCTCTCTCACTCACTCTCCCCCCCCCCAGAGCTCTACGAGGGCCTCAAACGAGCGCAGATGAGCCGACTGGACGATCAGAGAGGGACGGAAATTAATTTTGAACTCCCAGACTTCTTGAAAAATGACCAGCCACAGGTATGCTTCCCGTTTTCTGTTTCCCGTTTTCTGTTTTTTTTTTTTTTTTTTTTTTTTTTTTTTTCTCTCTCTCTCCCTCGAATGCTCCTGTGCTTGGGTGAACTGACGTGGCGGATGGTTCTTTTTGAATGTTGCATGGTAGTGGTGGTTGTGGTAGTGGTGGTAGTAATAGTAGTAGTGGTGATGGTGGTAGTAGTGGTGATAATTTTGTTTATTTATTTATTTTTTTGCATGTAATTATATAAAAAAAAATTGTAAATATATTTCATTTAATGTTTCTGTCTGTCTGTCTTTAAATAATTCAAAATTTTAAATATTTACTTACAATCTTCCCGTTTTCTGTCGCTCATAAATATATATAATAAAGATCTAACTAAATATTTCCTTTACAAACAAACAAACGAACGAAAAACAAATTAATAATCTTTTTTTTTTGTTTTAATTGTTTTATTTATTTATTTATTTATTTATTTATTTATTTATTTATTTATTTTATATATTTTTTTATAGTGATGATCCTTATTATCACTATTTTTCGTTTATTTTCGTATTTCTTATATTTATCATCTTTATTTTCATTATCTTTCATTATATATTTATTTATTTATTTATTTTTTGGGGCAAATTGAAGGAAAATATTTTGTTTGTTTCGTTCGTTCGTTTGTTCGTTTATTTGTAAATATTGTTAACCTCTATATATATTTACTAAATTACTCATTTTCTTATTTTATCTGTATTTTCTCTTCTTCCTCTTCTTTATTTCTTGTGAATCTCTCTCTCTCTCTCTCTCTCTCTCTCTCTCTCTCTCTCTCTCTCTCTCTCTCTCTCTCTCTCTCTCTCTCTCTCTCTCTCTCTCTCTCTCTCTCTCTCTCTCTCTCTCTCTCCAGCATGCAAGAGGAGGAGGAGGAGGAGGAAAACGTGCATGTTGTTGTTGTTGTTGTTGTTGTTGTTGTTGTTGTTGTTATTGTTATTGTTTTTTGTTCTTTTCAGATTTCTAATTCAGATTTATAACATGGGGGAACAAGGCTCTCTCTCTCTCTCTCTCTCTCTCTCTCTCTCTCTCTCTCTCTCTCTCTCTCTCTCTCTCTCTCTCTCTCTCTCTCTCTCTCTCTCTCTCTCTCTCTCTCTCTCTCTCTCTCTGGCTTCATTAAAATGTAAGTATTTTTTGATAAAGTTTACTAATATAAGTTTTGTAAATATTATTATTGTTATTATTATTATTATTATTATTATTATTATTATTTATTTATTAGTAGTAAATATTTTAATGAATAATAATAATAATGTTTTGATGTGTCTGTCTGTCTGTCTGTCTGTCTGTCTGTCTGTCTGTCTGTCTATGTATGTATGTATGTATGTATGTATGTATGTATGTATGTATGTATGTATGTATGTATGTATTTCCCTCCCCACTCCCCCCCATACACATTCATCACTAACTCCCCCACTCCCCCCAGCTCCCTCATCACCCCACCCTATCTAACCGCCCCCCTCCTGCCCCCCAGGACAAGACGTCTCCCCGGGCGTTAGCGGAGCAGCTGCTGGCGCGGCTGGAGTGCAGCTTTCCGGAGGGCGTGGTGGGGGCGCCGGGGGGAGTACTTCTCCCTCGCCCACCCCGAGGTATGGGGGGCTGCCTTCCCCGTCTCTCCCCCCCCGCCACCTCCGCCAACACAACACTGGTGGCTGGGGACCTCGGTGACCTCGGGGGTGACCTGGGGGATGACCTTGGGGGTGACCTCAGGGGTGACCTCAGGGGTGACCTCGGGGGTGACCTTGGGGGGATCTTGGGGGGAATTAGATCTGGATGACTTTGAGGATACGCTGAGAGGGGACGCCGACCCCCCTGACCTGCCGCCGTCCCCTGCCCTGCCCCCCAGCACCCCCAGCCCCCCACCGCTGCCATGGAGGGGGGCGCCGTCCCTCCTCGCATGCCCCTCACCGCCCTGCCTCTCTCCCCGCCCCCCTCCCCCCAAAGCCTAAGGTAGGTGGGGTGCGTGGCCCGCCCCCCCCCCCCCTCCAGACAACTGCACCTCCTGAACCCCCCACCCCCCTCCTTCCCCCCGCCGCCCCCCTCCTCGAGTAATAGTGAGGATGAGGGGGGTCTGTGCGCCCCCCGGACCAGCTGCCCCCCCTGCCCCCCTCCACCTAGGCAGACAGTCCCACGATAAATTTAATATAAGCTTTGTGTGAGTGTGTGCGTGCGTGTGTGCGCGTCAGACACACACACACACGTACACACACACACACACTGTCCCCCCACCCCCCCTCGCCCCCCACCCCTGCACAGTACAAACAAACAAACAAACAAACAAATGACAGGTGAAGCTAGAGCGTGTTTATTTCTCTCTCTCTCTCTCTCTCTCTCTCTCTCTCTCTCTCTCTCTCTCTCTCTCTCTCTCTCTCTCTCTCTCTCTCTCTCTCTCTCTCTCTCTCTCTCTCTCTCTCTAATTTGTTATAATTATTAGCATTCCATTTTCTTTTTCTTCCTCCTCCTCCTCCTCCTCCTCCTCCTCCTCCTCCTCCTCTTCTTGTTCTTGTTCTTCTTCTTCTTCTTCTTCTTCTTCTTCTTCTTCTTCTTCTTCTTCTTCTTCTTCTTCTTCTTCTTTTCTTTTCTTTTCTTTTCTTTTCTTTTCTTTTCTTTTCTTTTTTTCCCTCCTCCTCCTCCTCCTCCTCCTCCTCCTCCTCCTCCTCCTCCTCCTCCTCCTCCTCCTCCTCCTCCTCCTCCTCCTCCTCCTCCTCCTCCTCCCAAAGGCTTCACAATCACTCCTGATGATGACAATGATCATTATTATCATTATTATTATTATTATTATTATTATTATTATTATTATTATTATTATTATTATTACTACTACTACTACTACTACTACTACTACTACTACTACTACTACTACTACTACTATTGTTGCTGATGATGACGATGTTGTGCCATTCCTTATAAATATTTATGAATATATATATATAGAGATTTATATAGGAGATTTATATATACAGCAGAGAGAGAGAGAGAGAATGTATGTATGTATGTATGTATGTATGTATGTGTGTGTATGTGTGTGCGTGCGTGTGTGGCCCCCCTTTATTGGGCAGTGATAAAACCAGTATTTTTTTGTATATAACCCCCCTCTGTGTATACCCCCCCAGCTGTGTGTGTGTGTGTGTGTGTGTGTGTGTGTGTGTGTGTGTGTGTGTGTGTGTGTGTGTGTGTTTTATGTTCCTATTCTTTTCTGTAAATAGAGAAAATAATAATGAAATAAATCAATACACAAATATTTTAACGTATCATTATTATTATTATTATTATTATTATTATTATTATTATTATTAAAAGATTATATTACAAGGAGGAGGAAAACGAGCATTGGGAAGAGAGAAAAAGTAAACGAGAATATAATTATATTAAAAGATCCGTAGATATAGGAGAAAATCCGTAGATAGACGTAAAAATCAGTAGATATAGATTAAAATCCGTAGATATGAGTAAGAAATCAGGGGAAATAGCTTCAGAATTCTGTAGATATAGATAAGCGTCCCAGAAAACGTATATTCTACTCCAGTGTATCTATATATTGAAGTTATGATATGATAAAATTAAGTGGGTCATTTATATAACATGTGTGAGTTGTTTCCCCCACGCCTGTCTGTAAATATATATATAAAGTTAAGATTTTATACACATGCTCCCTTAACTAATCTCTCCTTACTTTATTCTTTCCCTCCTTTTCCCCTAAAAAAGCAGAAATATAATAAACCAAAACAAAAAACGATAACAAATATAAAATAACTACCATTAACAAAACAATAACAAAACCAAAACATTATACACACGCTCACTCTCACTTTCTCTCACTCCGTCATCCCGTCTGAACGCCAAAGTTTCATTATTTTATCTCGAGTGAAGCAAGATAAGAAGTGAATGACCAGCAGATAAGACAAGGTAGGTCAGAAGTACCTCACCCAGCAGCACATCAAGGTAAATACAGGCCAGGCTTGTGATAGAAAGGCAATAGAGATGAAATATTGTATGAGTTTACGTAACGAACAAGTTGAGCAATGGTGTTGGGTTAGGTTACGTTAGATTAGGTTAATAATAATAATAATAGTGATAATTCTGCTCTTCCTCCTCCTCCTCCTCCTCCTCCTCCTCCTCCTCCTCCTCCTCCTCCTCCTCCTCCTCCTCCTTGTTGCATTAGGTTAGGTTAATAATAATAATAGTGATAATTCTCCTCCTCCTCCTCCTCCTCCTCCTCCTCTTCCAGAATGGCATCATCAGTGGCGGGGGGCTTTGGCGGTGGTTCACGGGGGGCGCATGGGGGGCAGGGGGGCATCTCTCCCCTGCTGGCAGCGCTGGACTTCTCCGTGCAGTGGGTGCTGTGTGGGGCTGCTGTGTTGCTGAAAACTGAAAAATTCTACGACTTGGCAGGTGTGTGTGTGTGTGTGTGTGTGTGTGTGTGTATGTGTGTGTGTGTGTTTGGAGGGAGATTTGGTGTGTTTTGGGGTGTGTTTTGGAGTGTTTTGAGTGTGTTTTGGGGTGTTTTGGGATGTTTTGAGTGTGTTTTGGGGTATTTTGGGGTGTTTTGGGGTGTTTTGAGTATGTTTTGGGGTGTTTTGGGATGTTTTGAATGTGTTTTGGAGTGTTTTGAGTGTGTTTTGGGGATTTTTGGGATGTTTTGGGATGTTTTGGGATGTTTTGAGTGTGTTTTGGGGTGTTTTGGGATGTTTTGAGTGTGTTTTGGAGTGTTTTGAGTGTGTTTTGGGGTGTTTTGGGATGTTTTGAGTGTGTTTTCGGGTGTTTTGGGGTGTTTTGAGTGTGTTTTGGGGTGTTTTGGGATGTTTTGAGTGTGTTTTGGGGTGTTTTGGGATGTTTTGAGTGTGTTTCGGGGTGTTTTGAGTGTGTTTTGAGTGTTTTTTTTTTGGTTTATTGAGAGAGAGAGAGAGAGAGAGAGAGAGAGAGAGAGACCTTAACCTAACCTAACCAAACCAACATCTTAACAGGCTCCGGGACCTTCATCCTGCTTGCTTATCTTAACTACAAGAGGAATGGCACTGGGCATCCGAGACAGCTGGTGCAGACTGGATGTGTGTGCGTGT
This sequence comes from Scylla paramamosain, assembly GCF_035594125.1. Lineage (NCBI taxonomy): Eukaryota > Metazoa > Arthropoda > Malacostraca > Decapoda > Portunidae > Scylla > Scylla paramamosain. Next base: position 3,451,968 of record NW_026973669.1, read on the forward strand.
GGGCGCTCAGGTGTGTGTTTAGTTGTGTTTGGAACGTACAGGGTCTCAGGTGCAGGTGTGGGGGCCCTTGGGTTGAAAATATAGCCATTAAGTGCAGTAGTGAGGTTCTATCTACATATCTACTGTTTTCGAGGTCTTTGCTTAAGTTCTAATGGTTCAAGTCCCCCAACTGAGCTGGTTCTCAAGTTCTCTATGTCTGTTTTACTTAAATGTCTTTATTTTTTTGTGTTTTTCGCTGTTTCGCGGTGTGTTTTCATAATTTCCTGCCGCCTTCTACCTGTTTTCTGTCATGTGTGTCCCGCTACGCCACGATTCGAGTTTTATTTAAGTCCCCCCTTTATCGGTTTTCTTTGGTGTAGTGTTGCCAGGTTTTCTTTGGTGTAGTTGCCAGATTTATTTCCTCCAGTGTTTATATAACTTAGGATTTGTTATTGTAGATATTCTTTACCCTGAAAGAGATTATTATGATTATTATTATTATTATTATTATTATTATTATTATTATTATTATTATTATTATTATTATTATTACT
>NW_026973669.1:3465000-3470000 GCF_035594125.1 Scylla paramamosain
TACATTTTCCTCTCCCACTCCCCCCCTTTCCTCCCCCAGCCCTCCCACTCACCACGGAGTAAGCTAAGGTGTGCCTCCAGAACCTGGCGCCCTCTCCCCGCTCCGCCCGCCCTCCCATCACGTCCAAAAAGGCTTGTAATCTTGCATATGAATAGGGAAATGTAAGGGCGAACTGGTACACATCTGTTTCAAGGTCAAAACAGACAGCGAAACTCAGAATAAAATGGCCTTTATACGTGTCACTCCTGTAGTAGTACACGTGGTTAGGCGCCATCCGTGTCCTGGGAGAGTGGATGAGGCGTGGGAGAGAGAGGGAGTGCGTGGGAGTGGGAGGGAGTGCGTGGGAGAGGGAGAAGTGAGTGTGTGTGTGTGTGTGTGTGTGTGTGTGTGTGTGTGTGTATGTGTATGTGTAGAAGAGAAGGATTTGGGGAGAGAGAGAGAGAGAGAGAGAGAGAGAGAGAGAGAGAGAGAGAGAGAGAGAGAGAGAGAGAGAGAGAGAGAGAGAGAGAATATTATCATTATCATTACTACTATTACTACTACTACTACTACTACTACTACTACTACTACTACTATTACTATCAGCATTATTATCATTATTATCATTATTATCATTGTTATTAGACACACAGAGAGAGAGAGAGAGAGAGAGAGAGAGAGAGAGAGAGAGAGAGAGAGAGAGAGAGAGAGGAACAGAAAAAAAAATAACGAAAATTAATAAAAACAATAATAAAAAAATCAGTTTGAGAGAGAGAGAGAGAGAGAGAGAGAGAGAGAATTAAAGCTAGCTCACTTACCACCGTGGTCTTGAAGTAGAGCGAATAAGAGGCGTCATTCCGGAACTAAATAAATTTCTCCTTTTATGAATATTGACCAAATTGAAGATCGCTCGCTGTGAGAGAGAGAGAGAGAGAGAGAGAGAGAGAGAGAGAGAGAGAGAGAGAGAGAGAGGTGGGGGGAAGGATGTTTTGATTAGTATATTTCTCTCTCTCTCTCTCTCTCTCTCTCTCTCTCTCTCTCTCTCTCTCTCTCTCTCTCTCTCTCTCTCTCTCAATAAATCAATTTCTTTTTATTGAACTTAAACCAAAACAAACTTCAACCAAAACACCAAAACACACTTAAACACTCTTAAATACACTTATAAACACTTAAATACACTTAACTAAGCCCCCCAGCTGCCCCCCTTCCCTCTCCCTCTCTCTTTTACCTATTAATCTGCATTTAAATATGTAACCTGCAATCAGTGAGGTTAAGCAACGGGGGGTCTGCTTCGCTTTTGGATGGGTGACCTTTTAAGTAAACAAAAAACATTATTGCCATTTTTACCCACTTCCTCTCTCTCCCTGGCCCTCTCACCCTCCCACTCCACTCTCCCACTCTCCCTCTCCCTCTCCCACTCACCTGGTCAGCCTTAGCGTTGTCCACGGTGAAGTTAAACCACATTCGATGACGGGGGTTTGAGGTATCAGGCCTCAGGTACAAGTCATAGTCATATTCTGCTACATAATCGACTCTCCCGAGGTTCCCTGTGAGAGAGAGTGAGAGGGAGTGAGAGGGAGAGGGAGAGGGAGAGGTAGGGAGGCTTAGGTAAGGGTTGCAAGGGTAGGGGAGGAATCTAAGGGTGTTTTTAAAGGTGTTTTTTATGGTGAAAGAAATAGATTTTGTGTTTTTCTGGGGTTTAAGTAACTGAGAGAGAGAGAGAGAGAGAGAGAGAGAGAGAGAGAGAGAGAGAGAGAGAGGTATTTGCTCCTCCACCAAAAAGGAGAGAGAGAGGCTGAAAACTTTCTACATAAATTGTCTAGAAGTCTCCTCCTCCTCCTCCTCCTCCTCCTCCTCCTCCTCCTCCTCCTCCTCCTCCTCCTCCTCCTCCTCCTCCTCCTCTTCTTCCTCTTCCTCTTCCTCTTCCTCCTGTCCCTCATTATAGCTCCTGAAACATACCTTCTCTCTCTCTCTCTCTCTCTCTCTCTCTCTCTCTCTCTCTCTCTCTCTCTCTCTCTCTCTCTCTCTAGTTATTCTTCATTTTCTTCTTCTTTTTCTTCTTCTTCTTCTACTTCTTCTTCTTCTTCTTCTTCTTCTTCTTCTTCTTCTTCTTCTTCTTCTTCTTCTTCTCCTCCTCCTCCTCCTCCTCCTCCTCCTCCTCCTCCTCCTCCTCCTTCTCCTCCTCTTCCTCCTCCTCCTCCTCCTCCTCCTCCTTCTTCAAGACATGAGAAAAACGTGTTCTGATCGTGACTAGAATTGCAGGAGGAGGAGGAGGAGGAGGAAGAGGAGGAGGAGGAGGAGGAGGAGGAGGAGGAAGAGGAAAAAGGAGGAGGAGAAGGAGGAGGAGGATAAGGCAGCCATCTTGTTCTCTTTCACCTTGTCTTCTCCTCCTCCTTCTCTCTCTCTCTCTCTCTCTCTCTCTCTCTCTCTCTCTCTCTCTCTCTCTCTCTCTCTCTCTCTCTCTCTCTCTCTCTCTCTCTCTCTCTCTCTCTCTCTCTCTCTCTCTCTCACACACACACACACACACACACATCCACGCCCTGAGAGAGAGAGAGAGAGAGAGAGAGAGAGAGAGAGAGAGAGAGAGAGAGAGAGAGAGAGAGAGAGAAAGTCAGCGATTCTTGTGGGAACTTTTCCTCACGTATCTCCTCCTCCTCCTCCTCCTCCTCCTCCTCCTCCTCCTCCTCCTCCTCCTCCTCCTCCTCCTCCTCCTCCTCCTCTTTTTTCCTTCCTCTTTTCTTTCCACAATGCTCTTCTTCTTCTTCTTCTTCTTCTTCTTCTTCTTCTTCTTCTTCTTCTTCTTCTTCTTCTTCTTCTTCTTCTTCTTCTTCCTCTTCTTTCATGACCACCCAGTTCTCCTCCTTTTCTTCCTCCTCCTTTTCTTCTTCCTTTTTCTTTCCTTCTCTTCCTGCTTAATTTCGTCTCCTTTTATTCCTCCTCCTCCTCCTCCTCCTCCTCCTCCTCCTCCTCCTCCTCCTCCTCCTCCTCCTCCTCCTCCTCCTCCTCCTCTCCGTAATATCACAGGAAAGTTTCAGAAGAAGATTAGAAGAAAAAGAAAAAAAATTATTTCTTTCCGAGAGAGAGAGAGAGAGAGAGAGAGAGAGAGAGAGAGAGAGAGAGAGAGAGAGAGAGAGAGAGAGAAAGGGTTTTGCTCTCTCACTCCTTTCCTCACTCTCATCTTCTTCTTCTTCCTCCTTCTCCACCTCCACCACCACCACCACCACCACCTCCTCATGGCCTAAACCCTTTCCCCCCTCCACCCCCCACCCCCACCCCCCAGCCCCTCACCTGTCTCAAATGCAGCATCAAAACACAGGTGCCCCCTCTTCGCCTTCCCAGAGCATCCGGGGGGCGGAGGACTTGACGACAAATATTGCTTAATTTCCCCTCGTTGTCACTATCGTCCGTGTCTGTGGGGAGTAAGAGGGGTAGGGGTGAGTAGGGGGCGTCTGTATGGGGGAGTAGGGGGGTGTAGAGGGGGAGAAAGGGGGTGAAAAGGGGAGATTTTGTTGATGTGGTGTTTTCGCTGGCTTGTTCAAGGAGGCTCTCTGGGGGACTCAGGCCACCAAAGGGTACATGTGGGTGAAGGAGGAGGAGGAGGAGGAGGAGAAGGAAGAGGAGGAGGAGGAGGAGGAGGAGGAGGAGGAAGAGATGGGATGTTTGTTTCTAAATATCTAAAGTCTCTCTCTCTCTTTCTCTCATTCTTCTTTCTCCTCCTCCTCCTCCTCCTCCTCCTCCTCCTCCTCCTCCTCCTCCTCCTCCTCCATGAAACAAGTAGTCTCCAATCACCCATATAAATCTCCATACTTATATAATCCCATATAATCTGTTAACCTAACCTAACCTAACCTAACCTAACCTAACCTAACCTAACCTAACCTAACCTAACCTAACCTAACCTAACCTAACCTAACCTAACCTAACCTAACCTAACCTAACCTAACCTAACCTAACCTAACCTAACCTAACCTAACCTAACCTAACCTAACCTAACCTAACCTAACCTAACCTAACCTAACCTAACCTAACCTAACCTAACCTAACCTAACCTAACCTAACCTAACCTAACCTAACCTAACCTAACCTAACCTAACCTAACCTAATCCCAATCTGTTAACCTAACCTAACCTAACCTAACCTAACTTAACCTAACCTAACCTAACCTAACCTAACCTAACCTAACTTAACCTAACCTAACCTAACCTAACCTAACCTAACCTAACCTAACCTAACCTAACCTAACCTAACCTAACCTAACCTAACCTAACCTAACCTAACCTAACCTAACCTAACCTAACCTAACCTAACCTAACCTAACCTAACCTAACCTAACCTAACCTAACCTAACCTAACCTAACCTAATCTTAACCTAACCTAACCTAACCTAACCTAACCTAACCTAACCTAACCTAACCTAACCTAACCTAACCTAACCTAACCTAACCTAACCTAACCTAACTTAACCTAACCTAACCTAACCTAACCTAACCTAACCTAACCTAACCTAACCTAACCTAACCTAACCTAACCTAACCTAACCTAACCTAACCTAACCTAACCTAACCTAACTTAACCTAACCTAACCTAACCTAACCTAACCTAACCTAACCTAACCTAACTTAACCTAACCTAACCTAACCTAACCTAACCTAACTTAACCTAACCTAACCTAACCTAACCTAACCTAACCTAACCTAACCTAACCTAACCTAACCTAACCTAACCTAACCTAACCTAACCTAACTTAACCTAACCTAACCTAACCTAACCTAACCTAACCTAACCTAACTTAACCTAACCTAACCTAACCTAACTTAACCTAACCTAACCTAACCTAACCTAACCTAACCTAACCTAACTTAACCTAACCTAACCTAACCTAACCTAACCTAACTTAACCTAACCTAACCTAACCTAACCTAACTTAACCTAACCTAACCTAACTTAACCTAACCTAACTTAACCTAACCTAACCTAACCTAACCTAACCTAACCTAACGTAACCTAACCTAACCTAACCT
>NW_026973669.1:3505000-3507500 GCF_035594125.1 Scylla paramamosain
GATAAATATGGAAGGGGGAGAGAGAGAGAAGAGAAAATAGATACAGGAAAGCTGCCAGATGTCGCCAGGCAAGGAAATGGCGTCGCAAGATACCCTCCTAGTTTTATTAATATCTCCCTAACCGTTGCGTTCATTTAAACTTCAATGGCTTATACTTGAAGATTATTTATTAAGAAACTCCTTTCCACTTCTCTTTTGCTCGTAAATCGTGTGTTATTTGTGATATTTGCCATTTATTGAGTAATGGTGGTGGTGGTGGTGGTGGTGGGTGGGTGGAGAGAGAGAGAGAGAGAGAGAGAGAGAGAGAGAGAGAGAGCTGGGTTCGCTCCTTGCTAGAGGGAGGGGAAAGGGGGGAGTAGATAGAGAAAGAGAGAGGAAGAAATGAATGAAGGTTAGAGAGAGAGAGAGAGAGAGAGAGAGAGAGAGAGAGAGAGAGAGAGAGAGAGAGAGAGAGAGAGAGAGAGAGAGAGAGACTTTTCTTTAAACATATTTACGACTGTTTAGAGAGAGAGAGAGAGAGAGAGAGAGAGAGAGAGAGAGAGAGAGAGAGAGAGAGACTTAAGAAAACAATATTATAGATTATTAAACTACCATGCAAGCGAAGAGAGAGAGAGATAGAGAGAGGAAGAAAGCGCTAGATTCAAACAGAACTAGAGAGAATTAGAGCGAGAGATTGAGCTAGCTTTAACGAGGCAGGTGTGGGCGGCTGTTAGGCAGGTGGGTAATCACACAGACAGACAGACAGACAGACAGACCTGATTCAAACTCCGCCATGATAATAAGCTGTATCGTGTTGGAGAGGCAGGAACCAAGAATTTAGCCGTTCCCCTCCTTCTTCCTCTCCTCCTCCTCCTCCTGTTGCCTCCCGCTGGACGCCTTCCTCTTCCAGTGATAGCAAATGCACTAAACCTCCCTTCCAGAGCTGGGCTGGAGCGGGACGGGACCTGGAATGGGGAGAATCAATCCAGAGATAATGTTGAATTTCCCGCCATCCTGCAGACGCCATGTTACGCATTTTCCTGATCACTCCGCGCTAACAACAAGTCCCCAGTTTTTAGAGCTCTCCTAGCTTCTCCAGGGGGTTTCGGGGGGTTTTACCTGGTGGGGTGGATCTGTGTGAGTTATTCCCGCAGGGTGTGGGTGGATGTACGGGCGTGGCAGGGGCGTAAATGGGCGGTGCGTGAGAGAGGGAGGGATTAGAGAGGCCCGCCAGTCAAGCAGCGGCTGTCCCTTTTGGCGTGTCCGTGGCCAGCTTTCCTCGTCGCCCTTTGCCTGTTTTTCCTGAGTTTCCTTAAGTTTTTCAGCCTGGGGAAGCCGTAGGACGCCCCTCCGCCCCCCGCAGAGGCTGGTAAGTGTGACTTGAGGCGTGGCAGGGTATAGCAGGGGAGAGCTAAGCAAGTATTGATTTGTGGCAGGGAAGGTCCGCGCCATTCTACATGTAGCTTACCACGTGCACCGTCCCCTCACGTGTACCCTGCACCACGCCCTTCCCCGTGCACCCTGGGGCCTGGGGGCGTGGTGCGGGGCGGGGCCGGGCTGGGGCTGGCAGGGCACGGCAGGGGAAGGCTGGGGAAGGCAGGGAAAGGCCACAATTAACAGGAAAATGTGTGGGCGGACATGACGGGATGAAGACGGGTTTGTATCGGGTGGTGGACCCCGCATTTTTTTTCGTGGTTTTTCGTAATTTACTGTCTCTCCCGCCTTCCCCCGGGGTTGTTACGCTAGGGGAAGCTGGGGAAATGTTGCGGCTTGACTAGGGAAGGGTGAGGCAGATTGGGGTAGGCTGGGGAAGGCGGGGAAGACTGCAAGTGACAGTTGGGGGCGGGCCGGGAGGACACGGTACCTGGAACAGCCGCCTGTCGTGGCAACCATTGTATTTTTACGTGTTCTAGCGCTTGTAACCTGCCTCCTGACCTGCCTTAAGGGTGTGCAGGCTGGGGGAGGCTGGGGGAAGGTCAAGGCTACGCTGGGGAAGGCTCATGTCGTCTGGGGAAGGCTGGGGAAGACAAAAGCAAGAGAATAAGTTAATTTTCCTAACCGGTACCATCGGGCCGTAACATTTTTCAATATTTCCGCCCCCCATTCGCCCCCCAGTGTACCCCAGTGCCTGTGCTCGTCCCCAGGGGTGCCAAGGGGAGGGGGCAGCGCGGGGTGGCACAATGGGGCGGGGCAGTGCCAAAAAAACCGGGAAAAATTTTAAAAAACCATGATCTTTTTCAGGGTTTTTGAAATGTAGTCTAAATTTAAGCTGGTTTTTGCGGGGCAGTGCGGGGCTAGGGGCTGGGGCGGGGCTGCTGGGGCGGGGCTGCCACCTGTTATGACAAGGCGGGGCACGGCCTGATGGGGCGGGGCAGCTGTGCGGGGATGGGGGTACCTCTCTCTCTCTCTCTCTCTCTCTCTCTCTCTCTCTCTCTCTCTCTCTCTCTCTCTCTCTCTCTCTCTCTCTCTCTCTCTCTCTCTCTCTCTCTCATGGTAATAGTAGTTATATGTCTGCTTTAGA
>NW_026973669.1:3527500-3530000 GCF_035594125.1 Scylla paramamosain
GAGAGAGAGAGAGAGAAATTTGACAAGCTTGTATGTGAGCCCAGAGAGAGAGAGAGAGAGAGAGAGAGAGAGAGAGAGAGAGAGAGAGAGAGAGAGAGAGAGAGAGAGAGCATGTATGTGTGTGTGTGTGTGCGCGCGCTTGCATCTATCACCCGCCCCGCCCTACACATACACACACACACACACACACACACACACACACACACACACACACACACACACACACACACACACACACACACACACAGAGTCACAAGGAAGGAGGCGTGTGTGCGTGTGCGTGTGCGTGTGCGTGTCCGCGTGTGTGTCCGCGCGCGCGTGTGTATGTGCGGGCGTGCGCGCGTGCACCACAAACCCGCGGCACGAGACGGCGCGTGCGTGTGTGCGTGTGTGTATGTGTGTGTGTGTGTGTACATGCGCGCGCGGGATGGTTTGGCGTGGCTTTGGGGGCGGGGCGGGAGGCGGGGAGAGGGGAGAGGAGAGAGAGAGGGAGAGAGAGAGAGAGGGGTGGCGGAGAGAGTGAGCGGGCGGGCAGTTGAGGTGTAGTATCCCAGTGTGTGTGGTGGGATAAAATTTGCGCTCCTAGTTTTCCTTCTGACTGTCCTCTAACTGAAGTTTCCCCACCCCCCGTGCTCCCTCCGTCCCCCCCACCGCCCCCCGTGTTTCTGTGCTTAGCTTCAACAGCGACGGAAAAACCCAAGGGGAAATTTTTGTCAGTCGAAGCAGGAAATTATTTATAGAAGGTGAGGAAACAGCCTGTGGTCTTCAAAATCGTTCAGCTCTCCTTCGGCCGATGGAGGAAACCGCCAGGTGATCTTTCGGCTGTGTTTCCTCTCTCTCTCTCTCTCTCTCTCTCTCTCTCTCTCTCTCTCTCTCTCTCTCTCTCTCTCTCTCTCTCTCTATCGTTTTTTTCCATATTTAAAGTGACCTAACCTAACCTAACCTAGTCTAATCTGTTTTTTCCCTCTCTCTCTCTCTCTCTCTCTCTCTCTCTCTCTCTCTCTCTCTCTCTCTCTCTCTCTCTCTCTCTCTCTCTCTCTCTCTCGTTTGGTGTGACTAAATTAAGCTAATCTAACCTAGCTCTCTCTCTCTCTCTCTCTCTCTCTCTCTCTCTCTCTCTCTCTCTCTCTCTCTCTCTCTCTCTCTCTCTCCAAAACTATAAAATTTTCCTTTTTTTATTTTTTTCCTGTTTGTTTTCCTATATTTTCCTGATTTATTGTAATTTTCCTTTTTCCTCATTTTTTTCCTCCTCAATTTTCCTCATTTTTTTCCCCCTCTGATAAACTATTACAATCTGTCTGTCTTTAACGTAATCTTTTTCCTTTTATTTTCCTCCTCCGTTCTCTCTCTCTCTCTCTCTCTCTCTCTCTCTCTCTCTCTCTCTCTCTCTCTCTCTCTCTCTCTCTCTCTCTCTCAATTAAATTTATCGTTTCCACTTACAAAACAACTATTTTTCCTGTTTTCTTAATGTTTTCCTCCTAGATTTTCCCCTTTTCCTCCTCTTTTCTCAATTTTCCTCATTTTCCTCCTCCCTGTTTCCCTGTTTCCCCTTTGCTAACTTGTCTTATCTGTTTTTTCCCCTTTTCTGTTTTTCCTTCTCTTGTTTTCTTATTTTTTTCCTCTCCTAGTAATTAAATCTTTAGTTTTTTTTATTTTTTTCCTCTTGTGTTTTCCTCTTTTTCCCGTCTTGTTTCCCCCACTGATAAGGAAAACTTGTATAAATTCTCTCTTTATCTCTATCTCTAACACAGGAAACTTTTTTTTTCTTTAATTTTTGCTTAATTATTTTTTTTTTCCCCAAGTTCTTGTTTCACTTCGTTTTTTCCCTTGTTCTTTAATAATTCGTATATTTTTTCCCTTTTTCCTTCTTTTTTTCCCTCATTGAAATATATCGAGTTTTTCCTTTATTTCCTTCTTGATCTTTGACTTAGAAACCTTTTTTTTCCTTCTTTTCCTTGATCTAATGTGTTTTCCCTCAAATTTCCCCTCAGTTTTCCCTTCTTCTCCTCTTATAAAGGAAAAAATAATCTTTTTCCTCATATCTAACGTAATATTGGCCAGTTTTCCTTTGTTTCCCTGCTGATCTAACCACCCTCCTGTTTTTTTTTCCCTGTTTTCCTCGATTTTCCTCACGTCTAAGAGTTTGTTCAAAAATTTTCCTCTTTCCTCTTCGTTTTCTTCAATATTTTCCTCTCGTGTTTTCCTTATCGTAGTATTTTTCCTGTTTTTTCCTGTTTTTTCCTCTTTTTTCTTCTCTTTCCCCTCAAGTGTTTCAGGTTAACTTGAGCTATCTTTAATCTGAGCTATCTTTTATCTTTAATTTCCCTCTCTCTCTCTCTCTCTCTCTCTCTCTCTCTCTCTCTCTCTCTCTCTCTCTCTCTCTCTCTCTCTCTCTCTCTCTCTCTCTCTCTCTCTCACCAAGTTGCTTTAGTCTGGAAATTTCCCCTCTCTCTCTCTCTCTCTCTCTCTCTCTCTCTCTCTCTCTCTCTCTCTCTCTCTC
>NW_026973669.1:3572500-3585000 GCF_035594125.1 Scylla paramamosain
ACGAACACACACACACATACACACACAAACACAAACACACACACGTTTTTGTGTAGGCAGAGAGAGGAGAGAGAGAGAGAGAGAGAGAGAGAGAGAGAGAGAGAGAGAAATTTTAACTGACAGATTGTGGTAATAGTAGTAGTAGTAGTAGTAGTAGTAGTAGTAGTGGTGGTGGCGATGGTGGTGGTGGTGATGGTGGTAATAGTACTGATTACAAGGTACGGCGTGACGAGAGAGAGAGAGAGAGAGAGAGAGAGAGAGAGAGAGAGTGAGAGAGAGAGAGAGAGAGAGAGAGCTGCAGGGATGACATAGAGAGACATAGAGAGACAGAGAATTGGACAGGGGGGGGGGGGGAGATAAGTAGTGTAGGAAGGTACAGGGGTCTGGCAGGGAAAAACACCAATTGACGGCTTGACGGGGCTTGGCAGAGGTTGACAGGGGCTTGGCAGGGCTTGGCAGGGCTTGGCAGGGTTTGGCAGGGCTTGGCAGGGGCTTGGCAGGGCTTGGCAGGGTTTTGGCAGGGCTTGGCAGGGGCTTGGCAGGGGCTTGGCAGGGCTTGGCAGGGGCTTGGCAGGGCTTAAGAGCAGTTGTCAGTTTGGCTGGGTCTGACAGGTAGTGGCTGGGGGAACAGCACAGCGTGACAGACCGACAGGGACTTAGCAGGGTCTGACGGGCTGGCAGGTCTAAACAGGGTCTAAACAGGGTCTAAGCAGGGTCTGGCAGGGTCTGGCAGGGTCTAAGCAGGGTCTAAACAGGGTCTAAGCAGGGGCTGGCAGGGTCTGGCAGGGTCTGACGGGCTGGCAGGTAAAACAGTTGGTTACACACGTGACTAGCGCCTCAGACTAGTGACTCGAGCCCTGGCGCGCCTGGGGACAACGCCCCCCCTCCCGGTCCCCCCGCCCGCACCCCTGCCGCCCCCCCCCCTTGCGGCGCCAACCACTGCGGGCGGCGGCCATCTGCAGGCCCCGGGCGCGCCAGGGACTCCGGGCGGCAGGACAACAGGACCACAACTACTACTACTACCACTACTGCTGCTGCTGCTACTACTGCTGCTGCTACTACTACTACTACTACTACTACTACTACTACTCCTACTACTACTACTACTACTACTACTACTTCTCTTGCTACTACTACTACTACTACTACTACTACTACTTCTTCTCTTGCTACTACTACTACTACTACTACTACTACTACTACTACTACTACTACTACTACTACTACTACTACTACTGTTACTCTTGCTACTACTACTACTACTACTACTACTACTACTACTACTACTACTACTACTTCTATTACTACTACTACTGCTGCTGCTGCTGCATTTTCACATGTCTGAGAGATGACAGATGCAGCTGATGATGATGATGATGATGATGATGATGATGATGATGATGATGATGATTTTATTGCCTCTTCATGTGTAATACTGCAGTGTGTGTGTGTGTGTGTGTGTGTGTGTGTGTGTGTGTGTGTGTGTGTGTGTGTGTGTGTTAGCCAGAGCATTTGTGTGTGTTTGCGTGTGTGTGAGCGAGTGAGGGGCGTGGCAGTGTGGGTGTGCGGGCGCGCGCTGACGTTGTCTCCCCCCCCAGGTACTCCCCCGGGTCCGGAGACAACCTGCTGGGCAACTCGCTGCTGCCGGGGAGCGCCCTCAACGGGTCAGGCTGGTGTATATTTGTGTACAACCTGGCGCCGGAGACCGAGGAGAACATTCTGTGGCAGCTGTTCGGGCCCTTCGGCGCCGTGCAGAACGTGAAGGTGATCCGCGACCTGCAGACCAACAAGTGCAAGGGCTTCGGCTTCGTCACCATGACCAACTACGACGAGGCGGTGGTGGCCATCCAGTCCCTCAACGGCTACACCCTCGGCAACCGCGTGCTGCAGGTGTCCTTCAAGACAAACAAGCACAAGAGTTAAGGCGCCCCCGCGCCCCCCCGCGCCCCACGGCCCTGCCCGCCCCCCCCGCCACGCCTCGAGTCCCCCCCCGCTGGCGGGCGAGGCCCCCCCGGCCCCCCCTAACGGCGTGGCCGACCCCGGTGGCCGCGTGCTAGTCAGGTGCAGAGGACCCGGGGCGCCCCACCTCGTCCCCGGCAGCGGGGCGGGGGCGGCTGCCCCGCCCCCGCCCCGCCACGCTCACAAGAGTCGCCGTTGCGGGGGGGCCCGCCGCCGCCGCCGCCGCCGCCCGCCCCCCGCCATCCAAATATATGTATATTAGAACGTACTATACTACTACTACTACAACTACTACTACTACTACAAGAACTACAACTACTACTACTACTGCTACTACTCCTACTATTACTACTACTACTACTACTACTACTACTACTACTGCTGCTCTACAACTGTCACTACTACTACTACTACTACTACTACTACCACCACTGTCACCACCACAAGTACTACTACTACTACTACTACTACAACTACTATCTACCGCAGCTACAAACACTGAGCAAGGGTCAGCCCGGAGCAGAGGCCGCCGCAGCCCGCCAGGCAGGGGCTGCCGCGCCGCGCCGCGAGGACGTATCACACGGTGCTAGTCGCACTCTAAGGCAGCAGCAGCAGCAGCAGCAGCGGGCCCGCCGCCGCCGCCGCCGCGCGCCGCTCACCGCTGATATCATTACTGTAAGTCGTGAACATGTCGAGTCCTCAAAACCTCGTGTGAATGGCAGCGTCGCGGGCGGCGGGCGTGGGCGCCGCCCCCGCCCACGCCCGCCCCTCTCGGCTATTATTTATTAATATTTATCTCATATTTAAAGCTAAGTGTATTTTTATTGTGTTTACTAGTGTACACTTTGGTCAGGAGTGTAAGGGATGATTTCGCCAGTCAGTCAGTCAGTCAGTCAGTCAGTCAGTCAGTCAGTCCAGTCAGTTCGCCGAAAGGAGCTTCTTTCACGCCTTGGTTCGCTTGGCGCCGCAGCGGGCGACAGCCGCCGCCGCTGTGTGACGCCGCGCCGCAGCGCCGCGTCGCCTCCGCCGCAGAATCTCATCCTGGTTTTGTTGAGTTGCTTTGAAGGAGGAAGCAAGTTTGTGTTTAGTTCCGCGCGGTGACGCGTCGCGCCCCGGGACGTGACGCGCTGCGACGAGACATGACGTGCCGGACGGCCGCGTGGCGAACGCCGCCGCGCGCTGCCGTTACCGCGCCGTCTTCGCCGCCGCCGCCGCCGCCGCCGCCATCGCCGCCATCGCCGCGATTGGAGAAAAGGTGTTTTTGTTTAATTTTCCAATGTCACGTTTGTTTGTTTGTTTTGTTTGTGTACACACAAGATGTCACTCCACACTTTAGTTCTTGAATGGCTGAGAAATAAATTTAGTTTGTTTCTTTGAGTTTTGCCTTTTTATTTAGTTGACATTGTTTGGCAAGCTTCAGTTACCACTAACCCGCCCCGCCCAGCCCCGCCCAGCCCAGCCCAGCCCCGCCCCCGAACACCACCCACCACCCACCCACCCGCCCCGCCCCGCCCCGCCCTGCCCTGCCCTGCCCTGCCCTGCCCTCCCACCGCGGGGGCGTGAGGGCGCCAGGCGACGCGCCCGCCCCCCTCTGACCGCCGCCCACGCCACGAACCGCCCACCATGGATGGGTGGAGGCGTGGGCGTGCGGGCGGGGGCGCGGGTGGGCGCGTCAGTCCCGTTTGTTTGGCTTCTTGGGCGTTGTTGAGTTGTTGGGGTTTTGTAGGAGGAGGCAGGAGTGAAGGCCGCCCACACACCCACCCACCGCGCGGGCCGAGGCGGGAGAGCCGCCGGCCCGCGCCGAGGCAGCGGCGCCTTGACGCCCGTGCACTGCGCTGCCGAGCTGCCGCGCGCCGTCAAGGTAAGACTGAGGCAACTTCCATGCCAAACTAACCATTATCTTGAGAGAGAACCAGTCTATTTTTATACGGAAATTTAGATAAAGAACCCTCCTGACATTCCCGCATCAGGCGACGCCCCCGTGGCCTGGCGGCGCCGCCCCCCGCGCCGCGCCGCCGCCGCCGCCGCCGGCCGCCGCCGCCGCCGCCACGGCCGTCTTTCGCGTCAATCGATATAAGTTAAGCGTGTGTAGTTGGCAGTGTTGTGATGTGAAGGTGAGGGGGGAGGGGGGGTCCGCGCCCCCGCCCCCTCACGCCCACGTCTTGCCGGGCCGCCCACCAGCGCGGTCTCATAGAGGGTTTTACTAAAGAGTTTTCATAATTTTTTTATATATATATATCAAATATATATGTGTGTGCAGACCGGGGCCGCTGTGGACGCGGGTGGGCGCCTGGCTCGCCCGCCCGCCGCCCACACTCTGGACATCAGGGAAACAATAGACTTAGCTAGGCCGCCCACGACGCGACTTTTGTAGGTGTGGGTGTGGCGGCGTCCGCGGGCGTCCGCCGCACGCTTGTTGGCTGTTTGTGGGTATTTTTGTGAGGAGAAGCCCTCTACTACTACTACTACTACTACTACTAATAATACTACTACTATTACTACTATTACTATTACTACTGTTACTACTACCACTCCTACTACCGCCACCACTCCTCTCCCGCTCCCCCTCCTACTCCTCCTCCTCCTCCTACTACTACTACTACTACTATTACTACTACTACTGTTACTCTCATCACTACCCCTGTTACTACTTCTAGTACTACTACTACTACCACTAGTGGGTAGTCCCGCTAGTGCAGAGTCGGCCGCACCGCCACGTGCAGCAGCAGCAGCAGCAGCAGCAGCAGCAGCAGCAGCAGCAGCCCCTCTATGAAAGGCATCAATCGAAGTAGTGTAATGTTGATAATGGTAACTCTGATCATTTGTTGTTGACCCATTGGTGTCCGCAGCGAGGCGCCGCGCCCACCACGCCCACCACGCGCCGCGCCCGCGCCCTCCCACAGCCGAGAGTACTCGCCTGGCAGCGCCCACTGTCCGGGGCGGCGGCGGGCGCGGGGCGGGCATCCGGGCCAGGGTGGGGCGGCGGCCCCCTCCCCCCACCACCACACCCGCCCTGCGCGGCGTGCGCGGGAGGGGGCGGGGGCCGCCGCGCCGCCCCCGCCCACACTGAAGGACTTACGGATGCAAACCCCCGTGGCGCCCCACTCCGCCGCCCCCCTCGCGGGGCGCGGGGGGGGCGGCACTGCCCTAGTAGCCGGGCGGCGGGGGGGGGCGGCGCGCCTCGCCCCGTCGCCCGCGCCGCGCGCCTCCCAGCCCGTCATGTGTTGTCAGTCAGTCAGTCAGCAAGACTCAGTTCGCCGCGCGCGTGCGCACGCACACTGGCCATCACGATATTATTATTGTG
The DNA here is from genome assembly GCF_035594125.1 of Scylla paramamosain. NCBI lineage: Eukaryota > Metazoa > Arthropoda > Malacostraca > Decapoda > Portunidae > Scylla > Scylla paramamosain. The sequence continues at coordinate 3,577,764 of NW_026973669.1, forward strand.
TCTGTTTGTCACTCGTACGGTTTCGCTCTAGTTTGACATTGTTCACATTATTATTGCGCCGCGGGGCGTGGCGCGCCGGGGCGGGGCGCCGCGGGGCCGGGACGGGCGGGGCGGGGTCGGGCGGGGCGGGGCAGACCATAGCACAAAGCACCCGCGCCCGGGGCAGGCCCGCCCCCCCCTGGCCCGTCCCGCCCCGCCCCGCACGGCCCCGCCACGCCCCGCCCCGCCCCGCTCGCCACGCCCCGCCTCTTGGATTTATTGTATGTGTATGTCAGTCAGTGAGTCAGTCAGTGAGTCAGTCAGTCAGTGAGTCAGTCAGTCAGTCAGTCAGTCAGTCAGTCAGTCTTCGCTCCTCTGTGTGTTGTAGCCCTTAGGTTGCGCGCCACGCCTCAGGACCCCGGCCAGGCGCCCCCCCGCCCCCGCCGCCCCGCCCCGCGCCCCGCCCGGCCCCGGGGAGGGCGGGGGGCGGGGGGCTCACATTCCATGTCCTCGTGTCTGTGTCGTCCCCGCCGTCCGCGGCTCGTCGTGGACGCGGGAGCCGCTGAATACCTCGACCACACTGATGCAATAATGTCTTTTATCCGACTCTTGTAGCATAGTCTTATCAACATTATATTATTAATAATAATGATAACAATAATAATAATAAATAATAATAAAATCATCCAAAGAGAAGTTGTGGTTTCACATCTAAATTTTTATTCTGCGGGGCCGCCCCGGCCCCCGGCCCCGGGCCCCGGCCCCCCGGCGCCCCTCTCTCCGGCACATCGTTTGTACGCGTCGGGCGGCCCCCCGCGGGGCGGCGCCCCCTCCCCGCTCTTATGCAACCCTCACCGGCTCCCGCCGGCCTCGCCCCGCCCCCGACCCGCGCCGACCCGATTCGGCCGGCGCGGGGCGCGGCGGGGGAGGGGGCGCCGCGCCTCGGGGGTCCTCCCGGGCTGGCAGATCGCGCCACTTTGGTTGTTGTGTTGCCCCGAGTGCCCCGCCCCGCCCCGCCACGGGTCAGGAATGGCCACACCTTCTGTACTGTTCAGCTTCTGTAGAGTGCCGCGCTTGTGTCTGTGTGTATGGTTTACATTGCCCCGGGCCGCGCCCCGCCCGTGCCGCCCCGCCGCGCCGTGCCGCGCCGCACCACGCGGGCCAGCGGGCGGCCGGCGGCGGGGCGGGGGCGGGGGCGCCGGGTTCGTCTCTGACATCCTAGCACGTAAGACTTTTCTCGATGATTACCATTCTTCTGATTTAGAGTAATGCAGTATACAGCTTAGACAGAACGTTCGCCTCTGTATCAGTTACCGTAGTCTAACTATTAATATTATTATCTTTAATGTGGCATTAGTCTATCTGTTTGCTTGTTTCTCTCGTGCGTGTGTACAGCCTTGGGGTGGATTTTGGTTGTCTGAACACACTCCCCGCCAATCAGTCAGCGTCAGTCAGTCAGTCAGTCAGTCAGTCAGTCAGTCAGTCAGTCAGTCACGACATCATTGAGTCACCACGCGCGCGCGCCCGCACACAGGCGCCGCCAGAGGGCCAAACTCTCTCTCCCAAAGACTTGTGTTTGCCGCGCTACGTGTCGCAGTGTACTACTACTACTACTACTACTACTACTATACTATCTACTACTACTACTACTGCTATTTCACCCCCTTCCACTACTACTACTACTACTACTACTACTACTACTACTGCTACTTATTACAGGATTGGTTCGTGTTTTGTGTTGTCTTTGTACACTTTTAGGCACTACAATTGTCACATAAGTTTACTCGTATGTCTGTATGTTTTAAAGCCTTTATTGATACTACTAATACTTAATGCTACTTAAACTACTACTACTACTACTACTACCACCACTACTACTAATACTGTTACTACTACTAATACTACTACTAACTAAATTCTCTCTCGCTGTGAATCTCTCTCTCTCTCTCTCTCTCTCTCTCTCTCTCTCTCTCTCTCTCTCTCTCTCTCTCTCTCTCTCCTCTCTCTACTCTCTCTCTCTCTCTCTCTCTCTCATTTTTTTTCCTATTTATGTCTTCTGCACAGGCCCTCCCTCCCTCTCCCTCTCCCCCTTCCCCCCTCCCCCCCTCTCACCACTACTGACCCCCCCCCCTTCTCCCTCCATCAACCCTCCCACTCCCTCCCGTCCCCCTCCCCCCCCTCTCCCACCCCGCCCCCACTCCCCCCCCTTTCTCTCTCTCTCTCTCTCTCCTCTCTCTCTCTCTCTCTCTCTCTCTCTCTCTCCTCTCTCTCTTCTCTCTCTCTCTCTCTCTCTCTCTCTCTCTCTCTCTCCCTCCCCCCCAGGACTTATAAAGAGATGCTTATCCTACTTCCCCCCCCGACCCCCCCACTACCTTTCTCTCCCCCCCCCTCTCTCTCTCTCTCTCTCTCTCTCATCTCTCTCTCGTCTCTCTCTCTCTCTCTCTCTCTCTCCTCCCCTGACCCTCCCAGCCCCCCCACCACCTCCCCTTCCCTCCGCCCCCCCCCCCCCTTTTTAAAAGTTCTTTCGCCCCGTATAGCGAAAAAAATATATATATATGAAATGTGATTTTTTGGCAATGAAATACATAAAATATGGAAAAGAGAAAAAAAGGAAGAAAAATAAAAAAAATAATGATAATAATAATAATAATAATAATAATAATAATAATGAGGAAGATGAACAGGGGATGGATGAAATAATCCTGATTAAAGATAACTCTAATTTTCTCTCTCTCTCTCTCTCTCTCTCCTCTCTCTCTCTCTCTCTCTCTCTCTCTCTCTCTCTCTCCTCTCTCTCTCTCTCTCTCTCTCTCTTCGGGACATGATTGGGGGGGATGGGGCGGGGGGGGAGGAGGGGAGAAGGGGTGGGTCAGGGGGGGTCACGCCATGGGGGGGAGAGGAAGGGGGTCACCCATCCACCTACCCACCCCCCCCACCCACCCTTACCCTTCACCCACCTACCCGCGCCCCCCCCCCACACACACACACACACACATATCACCACCACCACCACTACCTCCACCCCTCTGCCCCTCTCTCCCTCGATAATACTCATTCCCCCCCCCCCGCCCCCCACACTTCCCCTCCCCCCCCTCCTCGTCTCAAAATGTCTCATGACGACGAAAATGATGCAAATTCTGGTTTTTGAAAGTTTTATATACAACTCTTTATCAAGGAGGAGAAATGAAAAAAAAAAAAATATATATATATATTATACAATATTAATATATATATAACAAATATATATATATATACTTACAATACCTACGTAATATAATACTAAACTTACTGCCTATAGCGTGTATAATAACTATAGAAATGGTGTGTGTGGTGAAAAAAAAAAAAACAAATAAATAAATAATAAAAAAAATATATATATACAAAAAACACTCCCCCCCCTCCCCCCCCAAACATGCCCCCTGGAGCCTACCTACGACCCCCCCCCCCCCCGCCCACCCCCCTCTCACTTTTTTGCCCAGCGGCGGCGCCCCCCCTCCCCCCCTCACTCAACATTTACTTCCCTCATTTTTAACCCTTCAAAAAAAAAAAAAAAATATAAGAAAAAACTTAAACCGAACCTTCAAACATGATTAGTTTTCAGTTAACCCTTTCCCTCCCCCCTCCCCCCACCTCCTACCAACACCACCACCACCACCACCTTGCCCGCCTCCCAGCCCCTCTCCCTTCCCCCTTCCAGCCCTCTTCCTCTCCTTACCCCTCACCCCCCTTTCCCCCGCCGCCGCCCCCTCCCCCCCAACCACAGGATTTGGCCCCCCCCCCCAGTCCATCTTTATAACAGCATCTCGGATCTTGTTGTTCGCAAAAAAGGTAGTTTTGGTTGTATTGCAAATATTTGTACTTTTCCATGTTGAGAGAAACTTAAGAATAAACTATTGCAAGGTATGTTTACTACGGTTCTTACTAACCCTGCTAACCCGCCGCTAACTACCCAATTCAGTAGTTAGCGCTTGTATTCATAGTTTCGCTACTATTTTCAAGATGGTGATAATAGTAGTGGTGATATTGCAAGGTATGTTTACTACGGCTCTTACTAACAGTGCTAACCCGCCGCTAACTGCCCAATTCGGTAGTTAGCGCTTGTATTGATAGTTACGCTACTATTTTGAGGATTTTGATGGTAATAGTAGTAGTAATATTGCAAGATAGTTCTTCCTAGACTATTGGCGACCTTGTACTAAACCTTACTACTACTATTAGCCTTGGTTCGTTAACGCTAAAATTACTACTACTACTACTACTACTACTACTACTAAAACTACTACTACTACTATTACTATTACTACTACTGCTACTAAAACAATAATAATAATAATAATAGTTTGTGTAATAATTACTACTACTACTACTACTACTACTACTACTACTACTTCTACCACCACCACCTACTACTACTCAGGTAAATAGTTCACTTAATCAATCAAATAGTCAACTATCTTTCCACAGGTACCCCTCCCCCCCCAAGGAAATGAAGAGGGGGGTGAGAGAGAGAGTGGGGGGAGGGAAGATATTTACGCAAGTCCCCCTTAATTTAATTTCTTTACTGTCGTTTTCTTTTGCAATAATAATCCGTTTTCTTTCAGTTTCATTATTATTATTATTATTATTTGTTTTTATTTATTTATTTATTTATCCTTGTTTTGTTTCAGCACATTCCAAATTACTTCAACTGTGATATGTAATTAAATACGATTACACTAAGATAATAATTATATACAAGTAATTCTCTCGTTGATTATTAAAAGAAAATTATAACTCCCTAATGACTGACTGGGAAATATTATTATTATTATTATTATTATTATTTTATTATTATTATTATTATTATTGAAGAAGAGGAAGAAAGAAAAAAGGGAGGATGAAAGAAGGAAACGAGAGAAAATACGTGAAAATAATGATAGAAAAAAGAAAAACAAAACGAAAATTATTATCATTATTATTTATTATTATTATTATTATTATTATTGTGTGTGTGTGCGTGCGTTGTGTGTGTGTGTGTGTAACTGTCTGTCTGGCTGTTTGTCTGTCTCACTTACATTATTATTATTATTATTATTATTATTATTATTATTATTATTATTTTATTATTATTATTATTATTATTATTTTAATTTATCTATCTTCAACTTCGCTATAAATTCAAAACACATTATCTCTAATTAACAAGCAGTCAGTCACGATAATAACGGACCTAATTACAATACCGTCATCTAGAATAGTTACCGCGGCGCGTAACTCGCGTACGACACCTGTGACGAGAGGTACGACGGGCTGGAGTATCGTACGCACCCCAAACAAAACACTCTCAAAACATTATTCTCTCGCCTCAGATCTCTCGCTACATAGGACCTCTAGTACAAAATAAAGATGATATTTAGTTTTCTGTCATGTTTTGTATCCTATTCTACTTGTTAAGATAGAAAAATTAGTTAAAGGAAGAGGATTCACGAGTGTACGGAATCTAGACTCTTTTAAGGTACAATAGTTACTTTCTATCTCTCTCTCTAGAAACTTCTAAGTAAATCAAGTAAAAGATAAAAGGTAATGATAATTTTAGATCATGTTTTCTTTATTTATTTATGGGACAGAGCAAATATTAATGTAAACAGGAGGTATAAGGAGGATGCATTAGTGTACGTCAATTAGGTAGTTCAAGGTACGATTAGTTTTTCCTCAGACACTTCTGTTTTCACTTTCTCGTGTTATCAATCACTTCTAAGCAACAACAGTAAACAAATAAGACTAAGAATTTTATATCATATTTCCTTGCTTTAATTTTGAGTTAGAGAAAATAAATAAAGAAAATAAAAGACGATAAACAAGCGTACAAGTACTAATGAAAGGTACGATAGTTTTTCCCAGACACTGATATTATTAATTTTTTACACTATAAACCATCTCTAAGCAACAACGATACACAAAAATAGACAATAACAATTTTAAAATCACGTTTTCTTGCCATAAACTTGACTTAGAGCGAATAATAAAGAAAACAGACAAAATACGAGAAATGGAACCTAGCATACGGGACTCCAGCTAGTAGGAGACAAGATGGCAGAGGAGGTGGGTGTGCTGGCCTTCGCTCTTCACCTGCTGGGCGCTGGTGTCTCCCCCTGCTGCTGCTGCCACGCCTACAGGTACTGACGGAGAGAGTGAAAGAAAACGGAGTGACTGTGCTTGTTTTTTAGGGAAGCTTGTATATAATTAAGTTAGTTTTAGTGAAATATTTTATTCCTATGTGTGAAATTAAATTATTTTGCTAAAAAACACAACGGCAGGTTTTCAAGGGTGTTTTTAAGGTTCCAGTGACAGATTAACAACATTTTCTACATTACTAACAGGAGAAACACTCTTTAAAAGGCTCTAGTTGAAGTGACGCGGGTTTTCAAGGTGTTTTTTACGGTTCCAGTGACAGATTAACAACATTTCTACATTACTAACAGGAGAAACACTCTTTAAAAGGCTGTAGTTGAAGTGACGCGGGTTTTCAAGGGTGTTTTTAAGGTTCCAGTGACAGATTAAACAACATTTCTACATTACTAACAGGAGAAACACTATTTAAAAGGCTCTAGTTGAAGTGACACGGGTTTTCAAGGGTGTTTTTAAGGTTCCAGTAACAGATTAACAACATTTCTACATTAATAACAGGAGAAACACTCTTTAAAAGGCTGTAGTTGAAGTGACACGCGGTTTTCAAGGGTGTGTTTTAAGGTTCCAGTGGACAGATTAACAACATTTCTACATTATTCAGTAGTAGTAGTAGTAGTAGTAGTAGTAGTAGTAACAGCAGCAGAACACAAGGGTTAGTGCAGGAAGCCACCAGGCCTACACGTGGCAAGGCCTATACAAAATATGCCTATTTTCACCAATTAAATCTTTGAAATAAACGCAAATTAATATATTTTTGAGTTTTCTGAAGATAAATTTCGCCTTGTCACCCTGAACAGCACAAACACCGGTAAATAGGGTGATTACAGGTAGTTACAGGTAGTAGAGTAGTTAGTGAAGGTTGTTAGAGGTAGAAGGGTAGTTAATGAAGGTTGTTATAGGTAGAAGGGTAGTTAGTGAAGATTGTTATAGGTAGGGTAGTTAGACAAGGTTGTTACAGGTGGAAGGGTAGTTAAGGTGGTTACAGGTAGGGTGATTAGTGTTACAGGGAGGCTTATGTAATTAGGCAACCTTGTGTAAGTAATTAGGCAGTTAACAAGGCTATATAATTAGTGAAGGAGGTTGTGCAATT
>NW_026973669.1:3602500-3625000 GCF_035594125.1 Scylla paramamosain
GGGTTAGAGGGAAGGGTTACAGTACACCTTGCCATGAAGAAAGGGTTAGAGGGAAGGGTTACAGTTCACCTTGCCATGAAGAAAGGGTTAGATGGAAGGGTTACAGTTCACCTTGCCATGAAGAAAGGGTTAGAGGGAAGAGTTACAGTTCACCTTGCCATGAAGAAAGGGTTAGAGGGAAGGGTTAGTTCACCTTGCCATGAAGAAAGGGTTAGAGGGAAGGGTTACAGTACACCTTGCCATGAAGAAAGGGTTAGAGACGATTACCTTCAATAATTTAATAGTTTTTAATTGTAGTTATGACAGCCTGCATCACCACCCCCCTTTCTCCCTCTCGTTTTATTTCTTAAGCTAAAGAAAAACAAAATATCTTCTTTAACCCTTTTATTTTCGAGTATCTTATATTGAGTTCACCTATACCTGTGTCACGCCTGGTCATCTGGAGGGGGGAGGGAGAGAGAGAGAGAGAGAGAGAGAGAGAGAGGAGATGCTTTAGAATAAGGAATTGTGGGTAACTTTTCAATATTCAGCATTGTTTATTCATAAAGACTAATCTTCAGTCGACATAGTTAGTTAAGATAGGAGCGAAAGAATTTGTAATCATGTAATACAGAAATATATAAAAAAAAAAAAAAAAAAAAAAAAAAAAAAAAAAAAATTTCTCAAACAACAAACAAACATACATACATACCTGAACAAACAAACAGGTGTGTCCATACATCTGCACGTCAGTCACCCCCACACCTGCAGGAACAAAGGGGGTAAGGCATTAGGAAAGTCTATAGGCCTAGGGATGAATATAGGCCTATAAGAAAGCCTCAGTAATATAATTTGTTCTCCAGAGTTATCCAGAACAGGTCTGTGTTTATCATCAAGTAGTAGTAGTAGTAGTAGTAGTAGTAGTAGTAGTAGTAGTAGTAGTAGTAGTAGTAGTAGTAGTAGTAAAAAGCAGAAGGAAAAATAGAAGAGAAAGAAGTAGACAATAAATAAATAAATAAATAAATAAATAAATAAATAAATAAATAAATAAACAAACAAGAAAATAAATGAAAATAATTACTTACTTTCTTTCTTTCTTCCTTTCTCTCTCTCTCTCTCTGCTGCACACCTGTCCCACCACACCTGCAAAAATTACACTCATTAACACACACACACAGGTAAGGAGGGTGTGTCTGTACGTGTGTGTGTCTCAGAATTTAAAAGGCTCTGCAAAATTTTTAAGATATATGCTTGTCAGTTTTGTTCATCCCATTAGAAATTAATAGACGAAATAAGGTGAATTAATCCGTTTTCTTTCAGGTGGTTAAGTGTCTCCGTTTTCTATTTAAGGGAGAGTTATTTTATTTATTTTTTATTTATTTTTCTTTAAGGGGGTTTTGAAATGAATGTTGTTGTTGTTGTTGTTGTTTAAATCATTACCTTGTTCCTCCTCCTCCTCCTCCTCCTCCTCTTCTATTTCCTTGTTTGCCTCCTCCTCCTCCTCCTCTTCTTTCTTCTTCCTCCTCCTCTATTTCCTTGTTTGTATCTTCTCCTTCTCTTCTTCTTTTGATTATCTCCTCTTCCTCCTCTTTGCATTATCTCCAACTATTCTTTCTTTATATTCTCTCTCCTCCTCCTCTTCCTTTTCTTCCCATCCTCCTCCTCCTCTTCTACCTCATCTGTAAGAGAGAGGGAGTGTGTCAGTGTGCTAGAAAACAGGTAGGTATGTGTGTGTGTGTGTGTGTGTGCGTGTGCGTGTGTGTGTTTCTCAGATGGCCGTTCTTTATCATCAGTGTTGCAGGTTAAGAACTCAATCATCATTTGTGTTGTTTGTTTGTTTGTTTGTTTGTTTGTTTTTCCTGTGTCCTTAGCAGTTTTCTTTCAAAATAAATTCTCTCCTTTTTCTTCTAAGTCGACGAAATATTTGCCAGGGGAAAAAAAGAGATTCAATATTTTCCTCCAACCCCCCTCTTAATTCTTAAAATGTTATTAAAAATTTTCCGACTCAGTAAATATCAGTGAAAATTTCCTTAACTAACTAAACAAATAAATAAATAAATAAATAAACAAAATTCTCACCTTTCATTTTCAACTTCATCCTGTAAACTCCTCTCAGTCTGCACCCACACCTGAAAGAGAGAGAGAGAGAGAGAGAGAGAGAGAGAGAGAGAGAGAGAGAGAGAGAGAGAGAGAGAGAGAGAGAGAGAGAGAGAGAGAGAGAGAGAGAGAGAGAGAGAGAGAGAGAGAGAGAGAGAGAGAGAGAGAGAGAGAGAGAGAGAGAGAGAGAGAGAGAGAGAGAGATTACATTAGCAAACATTATCATCACTATCCCAGCCTCGTGTGTGTGTATGTGCGTGTGTCAGCCAAATGCCTCGATTTTGTCCTCAGTTAACGGCAACGCGGGTGTTGTGCCTCGGACTCGTCATTTGTCATCATTCAGGGTTCGGTGGAAAGAGAGATGGGGAGAGAGATGGGGAGAGGAGGGGAAAGAGAGAGAGAGAGAGGGAGATAGGGAGAGAGAGAGAGAGAAGGTAGTTTCTGGCATTTAATTAACTATGCTAAATTCAATCTTTTCTTTATATTTCTCTCAATTTCTTTCTCTAGTTCCTCTAAATTGACTATAATTGTGTTTAATTAGTAAAAGTGTTGCAAGTTTTTTTTTTTATAATTTCAACACAAACTTCCTGACTTTTGAGAATTGCTAGGTCGAGTCTCACTAAATTCATAAATGCTTATCTTGTGTTGCAGCTTGTGTCAATATTCATAAACGCCAGAATTTTATCGTTCCAGCTTCTACCAACATTAATAAACGCCAGAATCTTACTGTTCCAGCTTCTACTAACATTAATAAACGCCAGAATCTTACTGTTCCAGCTTCTAACATTAATAAACGCCAGAATCTTACTGTTCCAGCTTCTAACATTAATAAACGCCAGAATCTTACTGTTCCAGCTTCTAACATTAATAAACGCCAGAATCTTACTGTTCCAGCTTCTACCAACATTAATAAACGCCAGAATCTTACTGTTCCAGCTTCCAACATTAATAAACGCCAGAATCTTATCGTTCCAGCTTCTACCAACATTAATAAACGCCAGAATCTTATCGTTCCAGCTTCTACCAACATTAATAAACGCCAGAATCTTATCGTTCCAGCTTCTACCAACATTAATAAACGCCAGAATCTTACTGTTCCAGCTTCTACTAACATTAATAAACGCCAGAATCTTATCGTTCCAGCTTCTACCAACATTAATAAACGCCAGAATCTTATCGTTCCAGCTTCTAACATTAATAAACGCCAGAATCTTATCGTTCCAGCTTCTACTAACATTAATAAACGCCAGAATCTTATTCCAGCTTCTAACAACATTCATAAACGCCAGACTGGTGATCTTCTGGCTTTCCTTACTGAGTCTTGGTCATCCTCTTTTAGAGACTTTGGTGAAACTTTTGCTGTTGCCTTGGACATATCAAAAGCCTTTGATAGAGTCTGGCACAAAGCTTTGATTTCCAAACTACCCTCCTACGGTTTCTATCCTTCTCTCTGTAACTTCATCTCAAGTTTCCTTTCTGACCGTTCTATTGCTGCTGTGGTAGACGGTCACTGTTCTTCTCCTAAATCTATTAACTGTGGTGTTCCTCAGGGTTCTGTCCTGTCACCCACTCTCTTCTTATTATTCATTAATGATCTTCTAAACCAAACTTCTTGTCCTATCCACTCCTATGCTGATGATACCACCCTGCACTTTTCCACGTCTTTTCATAGACGTCCAACCCTTCAGGAGGTAAACATATCACGCAGGGAAGCCACAGAACGCCTGACTTCTGATCTTTCTAAAATTTCTGATTGGGGCAGAGCAAACTTGGTATTGTTCAATGCCTCAAAAACTCAATTCCTCCATCTATCAACTCGACACAATCTTCCAGACAACTATCCCCTCTTCTTCAATGACACTCAACTGTCCCCCTCTTCTACACTGAACATCCTCGGTCTGTCCTTTACTTATAATCTGAACTGGAAACTTCACATCTCATCTCTAGCTAAAACGGCTTCTATGAAGTTAGGTGTTCTGAGACGTCTCCGCCAGTTTTTCTCACCCCCAGCTGCTAACTCTGTACAAGGGCCTTATCCGTCCATGTATGGAGTATGCTTCACATGTCTGGGGGGTTCCACTCATACTGCTGTTCTAGACAGGGTGGAATCAAAAGCTTTTCGTCTCATCAACTCCTCTCCTCTAACTGACTGTCTTCAGCCTCTCTCTCACCACCGCAATGTTGCATCTCTTGCTGTCTTCTACCGCTATTTTCATGCTAACTGCTCTTCTGATCTTGCTAACTGCATGCCTCCCCTCCTTCCGCGGCCTCGCTGCACAAGACTTTCTTCTTTCTCTCACTCCTATTCTGTCCACCTCTCTAACGCAAGAGTTAACCAGTATTCTCAATCATTCATCCCTTTCTCTGGTAAACTCTGGAACTCCTTGCCTGCTTCTGTATTTCCACCTTCCTATGACTTGAATTCCTTCAAGAGGGAGGTTTCAAGACACTTATCCACCAATTTTTGACCACTGCTTTGACCCTTTTAGGGACTGGCATTTCAGTGGGCATTTTTTTTATTAGATTTTTGTTGCCCTTGGCCAGTATCCTTCCTACATAAAAAAAAAAAAAAAAAAAAAAAAAAGACTCATTGAATTGCAGGGAGTTACAATATGGAAAACAATACATTCTCTCTCTCTCTCTCTCTCTCTCTCGATCTTACCTATTTGTGTTGCAGTCTCCCAAGCTCCTCTTGCCTTGCCGTTCATCTTGCAGCAACACACAGACGCACACACGCACACAATCTGAGGAAAAAATAAATAAAATAAATAAAATAAATAAATAAAAAAGAAAATAGGTTTTATGCATGACAAATTCTCTCTCTCTCTCTCTCTCTCTCTCTCTCCCTGAACCCATACACCCCTCCCCCTCCCCCTCCCCCCACTCCTCCCATCTCCCTCTCTCTCCCAGTGTTGAAGTCATCACCCCACCCCCCGAGAGCCACAAGGGGGGTACTGGTGACTCGTCCATTGATCTCCCACACTTAGAACTCCAGATACCCAATGCACGGGGTACACAGATGAAGAGGTGTGGTCCCCGTCTTTCTCAATGTTTTTAATGAGTGTTTAAAATAATAGGAATGAAGAAGAGGAGGAGGAGGAGTTGCAAAGAGGAAGAGGTGAGGAAATAAGAGGAAATAAGAGGGAAACTGGAGGAGAGTGGGAAGAAAGGGAAGAGGAAGAGATTAAGAGGAGAATAAAGAGGAAGAAATTAGCAGGGAAATGAAGGAGGAATAGGAGAACTGGAAAAGGAGGAAGACGAGAATTGAGGAAAATGAAGAGGAAGAAGAGATTAGGAAGAAAACAAGGAGGAAGAAGAGGAAATAAATAAATAAATAAACAAACAAATAAACAAAAACTCACCCCTTTCTCCCCCCCTCTCTCTCTCTCTCTCTCCCTTTTTCTCTCAGCTCAAAACCTGGAAAAGAAAAGAAAAAAAGGAAAATTAGATAGAAAACGGGGGTCAGGCGTTGGGGTTTTTCAAGGGGGCACTCAGGCAATTCTTAATTTCAACAGATATCGTTAGACTCTTCCAGTAATCATCAGTGTCTCGTTAGGTTAGGAAAATGAGATAAAATATAAATAAATGAATAAATGTTGATTTTACATTATGGAGAGAGAGAGAGAGAGAGAGAGAGAGAGAGAGAGAGAGAGAGAGAGAGAGAGAGAGAGAGAGAGAGAGAGAGAGAGAGAGAGAGAGAGAGATTTAATAATAAGAATTTTAATATATTTATCAGTCCTGCCACACCACCACACACCACACAGCCCTGCCACACACCCAACCACATCCCTACCACACATTACCACACACACAACCACAGCATAAATAAATAAATAAATAAATAAATAAATAAATAAAACAAACATTATATTCACTACAGTTATAACACACACACACACACACAAACTTACCTAAAATCCACAATTCATCTTAATCCACACCAAAAGCATCCCACAATCCACTTCTCTCTGCCCACGACCTTCCTGCCGGGTCAAGAGGTCATAGGTCACAGGGGGAAAGGCACACAAGGTCAAGTTGGGTCATATATACAAGGTCAGAGGCTTATTGGTATCTTCACAACTCTTCAGACATCTAAGGAAGGTCAATTATCATCATTTTAGGCCTATTTTGAATTATTTAGGCTTAGTTTGTATTGCTTCGGTGAGGGAAAAAATAAAATAAATAAAATAAATAAATAAATAAATAAAAGCGCAGAAAAAATGATAAATTGAAATAAAACAATGAACTGAAATAACAATGGAGACAAATTAAATAAACAAACAAATGAATAAACAAATAAACAAATAAATATAATCACAAAAAAAATAAATAAATAAATAAATAAGTAAAAAAAAAAAAAAAAAAACCCAAAAAAACTCACCTAACAAACACAAACACACACGCGCACACACAGCTGGCCCACACCCGCCTGGCGCACACACCTGCAAAGTTACAACACCTGGATAAGCAGAGTTGAGACAGAGGCTGACGTTTGTGTCCACCTACTTCAGTTATCAGTAAAATTTCTGTCCACATGTTTGCCTTGAGACAGGGATAACGACACATCATTCAAACACATCAATAAATAAATAAATACAGTGTGCTTTTGATATTTATAAACATGACACTATTTAAACACACCAATAAATAAATACAGTGTGCATTTGATATCTGAGCTAACAAGACACTATTTAAACACATTAATAAATAAATACAGTATGCATTTAATATTTATGAGCTAACAAGACCAATTAAAGCATCGTTCTCACCTGTCAGCTCGTTAACCACCACCTTCACACCTGTCAGGAAAAAAACACCTTGAAATACATTACCTTAACACACATACCTAATAATTTAAAAGTCACACAGTATATATTTAAGAGACATGATACAGGGGGCAGGGAGAAGGGCGGTTGTTAAGGGGGTATCAGACAGCCTTGGGTGGCGGGTGAACACAGCCCGGGACACCCACAGCAGAGGGTTCAGCCATTTCTGGTACTGCTGTGTTAAGGTGCCCAGTTCATAATGGGTCTGTCATCCTGTACCAATGGGGGGAGGGGGTGGCGGGGCAGGAAGAGGATAGAATAGAAAATGGTTAAGCAGGAGGAGGAGGAAGAGATGGAGGAGGAAGAGGAGCAGGAGGATAGGTAAGGAAAGAAATAATTAAAGAAATACAAAATATATAATAAAGGAGGAGGAGGAGGAGGAGGAAAAAGAAAACATTTACATTCAGACAACTTATAAACAAAGAGAAAGAATAAGAGGGAGAAGAGAAAGAAGAGAAAAAGAGAAAATAAAGAACAGAAAACTCACCTAACTGGCTGACGAACTGACGAACACACACAAGACGAACCATCTGACTGACTGACCGGCTGAAAAACTGACTGGCTGACAAACTGACCGGCTGAGGGAGAGAAAAAGCACTATTGAGGGAACCAAAACAAGTAACATCTTTGGCCCTTTCATTAAAATATTATCAGAAACGAGGAATTCACTATTCAGCATAAATATTTCTCAGAAGTGACTTCATCCTTGTAAATAGTAATGGTAAACAGGAAAAATAAATAAATAAATAAATAAATAAATAAACAAACAAACAAACAATTACAGGTACATAAAATAAAAGAAAAATTGTTTTGTAAATAGTACTGAAAATTAGATAGACAAAATAAATAAATAAATAAATAAATAAATAAATAAATTACAGGTTACATAAAATAGATAGATATTTATTGTATTTTCACCTCACAGCAAACAGAAAAATTAAGCTTAAAAATATAATTAATTAGTATGTAATTAGTGAGTATAATTATCAAACAAGTGTAATTCAAATAGTAATAATGACAATCAGATTACCTTGAGACATTCCTTTAAATAAATAAATAAATAAATAAATAAATAAATAAATAAATAAATAAAACTAAAATAAATTCAGAGAGACCTTCCTAAAACCAAAACAAACGAACAAACATATTTACCTCAAAAGCACAACCTTGCAAATTCAGGTCACACACAATCTTGACCTCCTTTGACCTCTGACCTTTGGAGAGAATGAGAGGGGGGGAAGGGGATTAGAGCGAATGTAAACAGTGGCAAAATTAGAGCTATCTTTAAATTTTGTCAGAATCCTTTTGACTTGCTCACAGGGAGAATTAAAGATTTTTCTGTCATCATTGTAAAATTAGAGAAAGTGAGCGAGTGAAAGGCCTCTCTCTCTCTCTCTCTCTCTCTCTCTCTCGTTCAAAGCCACTCGCTCAAAACACTCATTTGCTTCCTCGTTCAAGGCCAATCACTCGTTCACTTGGTCTAAACTCAAATTGCTCTAAATAACAAGACAGAAGTATATACCTCCTCCTCTTCTTCCTTCTCTCTAATCTTCCATGACAGCCTCTTCCTCCTCCTCCTCTTTAATCTCTAATTTTCAATGGCAGCCTCTTCCTCCTCTTCCTCTTATCTTCTTCCATTAAAGATCTCTTCCTCTTCCTCTCCATACCAGTCCTCCTCCTCCTCCTCTTGAAATCAGTCTTCCTCTTCTTCCTCCTCCAAGTCTGCAAGGAACCAACAAACACACACACTTGTTACTCATCACATGGCACAAGACAATGCTGAACACAACCCTTTGCTTACTTCAGTCCTGTTGAGCTTGAATTGTTTTAATTCTCTCAGTACTCAAGATCAAAATTAATCATCATGTATAAATAAATAGATATAAGTGATAAACAAACAAACAAACTCACCCAGTAAAAATATAAATGCTATTCTTCATTCCTCTTCTTCCTCTTCCGATAACCTGTGGGAGGGGTTCTCGTTAACACTAAAACTGGCTTAAATTTCAGCTGGGAATTGTGTGTGTATGAGCTCAGAGTATGAAGACCTCAATCAATTTCGTTCAGTAGAGGTGTCAGTAACATCATAGTAGTAGTAGTAGTAGTAGTAGTAGTAGTAGTAGTAGTAGTAGTAGTAGTAGTAGTAGTACGAGGGAACGGACGAGAGAATGAAAAAGCAAAACTAAATAAATTGAGCTTGAATTGTTTTAATTCTCTCAGTATTCAAGATCAAAATTAATCATGTACAAATAAATAGATAAAATAAGTGATAAACAAACAAACAAACTCACCCAGTAAAAATATAAATGCTATTCTTCATTCCTCTTCTTCCTCTTCCGATAACCTGTGGGAGGGGTTCTCATTAACACTAAAACTGGCTTAAATTTCAGCTGGGAATTGTGTGTGTGCAGCTCAGAGTACGAATACCTCAATCACTTTCGTTCAGTAGAGGTGTCGGTAACATCATAGTAGTAGTAGTAGTAGTAGTAGTAGTAGTAGTAGTAGTAGTAGTGGTGGTAGTAGTGGTGGTGGTAGTAGTGGTGGTAGTAATAGCAGTAGTGGTGGTAGGACGAGGGAGGGAGGGAGAGAGAGAGAGAGAGAGAGAGAGAGAGAGAGAGAGAGAGAGAGAGAGAGAGAGAGAGAGAGAGAGAGAGAGAGAGAGAGAGAGAGAGAAATGAAACAGCAACTATATAGAGAAATATGCATCAATTTAATTAAGGAAAAGGGTTCACAATTCCTTATTTTATTTATTTTCTGAGACAAATAATAATAGTATTGACATAGTTGCCTTGAAATTACCACACAAACTAGATAAACAATAACAAACAAACACACACACTCACCTGCAACCATCTAGGGCACTTCACAGCTTCCCAAACACTGGAAACAAAAGGGAAAAAGGAAAATAATTAATAATCAACATAGCCTGTTAAGTTTCCCTCCCCTCTCTCTATCTCTCTCTCTCTTCTCAGTCAACATTAATAGTCACGGTTCTTCATAAGGTGTCCTAATGTTTATCATCATTTACATTTTCCCTACTGCTATATTTCAAGCCAACAAGTTTCATTTTTCCTGCAATATTTCCAGCTGGTATTTTTTCTGCAATATTTCCAGCCGGTATTTTTCCTGCAATATTTCCAGCCGGTATTTTTTCCTGCAATATTTCCAGCCTATAATTATCCTGCAATACTTCCAGCCGGTAATTTTCCCTGCAATATTCCCAGCCGATAACAACTTTATCCAACAATATTCCCAGCCAATAACTTTCTCACAATACTCCAATTTGATAATTTTCCCAGCAATATTCCCAGCCATTAATTTTCCCCTGCAACATTGCCAACTACCAGCATTTAACCCAGCAATATTCAGCCGACAACTTTTATCCCCCTCCCTGCAATAATCTGAACCCTGAAAACACCCTTGAGAACCCCACCAGAACCCTTAAGGCTACAAAACCCTAAAAACACCCTTAAAAACACCCTTAAACTTACCAATCACAGCCAAGGGAGACCACAAGAGTACCTGAGAGAGAGAGAGAGAGAGGACCATGAGTTATCCGCAAGACTTAACACACACACACACATGTACACGCAGACAGTCAGACATCACAAGGCATCACACAGCACAAGGCTATCTGTCGGAAACCGCGAATGTGATACATAAAATTATCATCATTGTAGGCCTATTAACATTGCAAAATATATCGAGTTTTTGTTTTTGTTATTTGTTAAATTTTTGGGTGTGTTTTTAAATATATAGGGATAATAATAATAATAATGGTAGACAATTACTACTACTACTACTACTACTACTACTACTACTACTACTACTACTACTACTAATAATAATAAAAATAATGAATACAGAACTTGATGAATGAATGAAATATAACTGAAATAAATTGCGATAAATACAGGAAATATAGAATAAATGAATGAATGAAGGAATGAGAAATAATAATGATAATAAAAACCTACACTAAATAAAATAAAATAAAAAGGTTTAGTCACTTAAAAATAAATAAATAAATATATAAATAAATAAATTAATAAATAAATAAACTCACCTTTAACATTTCCTCCTTGCTGGACAGATTAAAGTTAGCTCAATCCTCGCTCACTTTCTCTAATCTTTCCTGTCAGTCTTCCTTTATTTTCTCAGCCTCGTCCTTCCTGGAGAGAGAGAGAGAGAGAGAGAGAGAGAGAGAGAGAGAGAGAGAGAGAGAGAGAGAGAGAGAGAGAGAGAGAGAGAGAGAGAGAGAGAGAGAGAGAGAGAGAGAGAGAGAGAGAGAGAGAGAGAGAGAGAGAAAAGATAGCAATGAAAAAACAAGAAAAAATTAAGAAAAAAATGAGAGAGAGAGAAAAAGAGAGAAAGAGAGAGAGTTAATAATCACACCACAGCCTTAACACACACACACACACGTACGCAGACAGTCAGACATCACACAAGGCATCACACGGCAGAGGGCCATCTGTCGGAAACCGCGAATGTGATAGATAACATTATCATCATTGTAGGCCTATTAACATTGCAAAATATATTGAGTTTTTGTTTTTGTTATTTGTTAAATTTTTGGGAGTGTTTTTAAATATATAGGGATAATAATAATAATAATGGTAGACAATTACGCTTGCTAGACAGAATGCTGGTATGTCAAAATACCGGTACCGGTATTTTGACTTTCGGCAATGTGTCTCACAGGTTGGCATTGTGTCTTACGGGTCGGCATTTTGTCTCACAAATATATATTTTTCTACTCGATAATGGAACATCAGACACATTAATAGTCACCTCTCAGTTAACACAGCATATAAAATTTCGTCCTAACCTAACCTAACCTAACCACATATGTGCACGTGAAAATGTAAATATATATGTGCTAATTGAAGCTTTGCACAAAGAGTGCACATTCATTTCCACACAGTGCCAACTAGTGGCTGATGAAAAATTACGCCGGTACCAGAGAAAAACCTACATAAAACACCAACAAAAGATTTTTGAACTGTGGGACCAGTACAGAATGAAGGAAATAACGGCTACAAACATGTTAAGGAAGCTTTCCAGCTTCATCAGACCAGCAGACTGTTTAAATAATATCTGATTAAAAATATCCCTGCTTTGTCATATGTATATCCTATATACGTTTTTAAATAATAAGACATAATGAGTTTAAATAAATATGTACTGAAATAAATATCTACTAAAAATATATCCCTTTGTCATAATGCCGACATCGGCATTTTGGTCTAGCCGACTTATTATTTTGAGACAAAATGCCAACGTTGTTGTTGAGTCAAAATACCGGCGTCGGCATTTTGTAACACCGGCATTTTGACCAGACAGCGACAATTACTACTACTAATACTAATACTACTACTACTACTAATAATAATGAATACAGAATTTAATGAATGAATGAAATATAACTGAAATAAACTGCGATAAATACAGGAAATACAGAATAAATGAATGAATGAAGGAATGAGACATAATAATAATAAAAAGCTTCAATAAATAAAATAATTAAATAAAATAATGAAATAAAAAGGTTTAGTCACTTAAAAATAAATAAATAAATAAATAAATAAATAAACTCACCTTTAACATTTCCTCCTTGCTGGACAGATTAAAGTTAGCTCAATCCTCGCTCACTTTCTCTAATCTTTCCTGTCGGTCTTCCTTTATTTTCTCAGCCTCGTCCTTCCTGGAGGAGAGAGAGAGAGAGAGAGAGAGAGAGAGAGAGAGAGAGAGAGAGAGAGAGAGAGAGAGAGAGAGAGAGAGAGAGAGAGAGAGAGAGAGAGAGAAATAAAAGATAGCAATGAAAAAACAAGAAAAAATTAAGAAAAAAATGAGAGAGAGAGAAAGAGAGAGAGAGAGAGTTAATAATCACACCACAGCCTTAACACACACACACACGTACACACAGACAGTCAGACATCACACAGGGCATCACACAGCACAAGGCTATCTGTCGGAAACCGCGAATGTGATACATAAAATTATCATCATTGTAAAAAATATAATAATAATATTTTAATACATTGATAGACTGGGAGAGAGAGAGAGAGAGAGAGAGAGAGAGAGAGTGAATGGGAGGAGAAGGATTGGAGAAGATGAATGGGGGAAGAGAAACAATGATAAGAGAAAGGGAGAGAGAGAAATGGGAGGAGGTGATGAATAGAAGAGAAAGAATAAGAGGAATGGGAGAAAATGAAGGAAAACAGGATATAAGGAATAAGAATAACAAAATAAAGAAAAAGAAGAGAAATAAACAAGAAAATAAGCAAATAAACAAAATTAAGAAAGGAAACAAAGGGAAGTACTGATAAAAATGAAAATGAAAAGAAAAATAATAATAATAATAATAATAATAATAATAATAAGAAATACATAATAATTAAGGCAATTCATTTCTCACCTCCTCTTCTTCCTCCTCCTCCTCCTCCTCTTCTTCCATCCTCATGTGTGGGTGCGCTGAGGTCACCACACCTGTCCATTCCACCCTATGTATCTGTGGAGAGAGAGAGAGTGGATTAATGCAACAGGTGAGAGAATTAAACTCTTGCACTGGGGAGGTGGACAGAATAGTGGTGAAAGACTGG
This sequence comes from Scylla paramamosain, assembly GCF_035594125.1. Classification (NCBI taxonomy): domain Eukaryota; kingdom Metazoa; phylum Arthropoda; class Malacostraca; order Decapoda; family Portunidae; genus Scylla; species Scylla paramamosain. Next base: position 3,616,005 of record NW_026973669.1, read on the forward strand.
GAATACTGGTTAACTCTTGCACTAGGGAGGTGGACAGAATAGTGGTGAAAGACTGGGAATACTGGTTAACTCTTGCACTAGGGAGGTGGACAGAATAGTGGTGAAAGACTGAGAATACTGGTTAACTCTTGCACTAGGGAGGTGGACAGAATAGTGGTGAAAGACTGAGAATACTGGTTAACTCTTGCACTAGGGAGGTGGACAGAATAGTGGTGAAAGACTGAGAATACTGGTTAACTCTTGCACTGGGGAGGTGGACAGAATAGTGGTGAAAGACTGAGAATACTGGTTAACTCTTGCACTAGGGAGGTGGACAGAATAGTGGTGAAAGACTGAGAATACTGGTTAACTCTTGCACTGGGGAGGTGGACAGAATAGTGGTGAAAGACTGAGAATACTAGTTAACTCTTGCACTAGGGAGGTGGACAGAATAGTGGTGAAAGACTGAGAATACTGGTTAACTCTTGCACTGGGGAGGTGGACAGAATAGTGGTGAAAGACTGAGAATACTGGTTAACTCTTTACCCCTTGACCTGACGTAGAATTCTAACTGCCACCCGAGGTCACACACACACACACACACACACTCACATCTGTCCGAGCCTCCCCTGGGCGACACCCGCATAGAACAGCTGCCGCCATATAGAGGGGTGCCAGGCTTTAATCTGCGATAGCACTTAGCACAACCTGCACCAATGGGAACAGGCGTGACTCTGGCATCGGGGAGGGGGGGGGGAAGTCAGCAAAATACCCATAAAAATCCTGAGAGAGAGAGAGAGAGAGAGAGAGAGAGAGAGAGAGAGAGAGAGAGAGAGAGAGAGAGAATTACATTAAACATTTTCTTCTCAAAAAACACCCTTGAAAACCCCAATTAGAGCCATTTAAAGCATTTCTCCTGTTAACAATATAGAAATCTTGTTAATCTGCCACTGGAACCTTAAAAACACCCTTGAAAACCCCAATTAGAACCTTTTATAGTGTTTCTCCCGTCATTAATGTAGAAATCTTGTTCATCTGCCACTAGAACCTTAAAAACACCCTTGAAAACCCCAATTAGAACCTTTTATAGCGTTTCTCCCGTCAGTAATGTAGAAATGTTGTTAATCTGCCACTGGAACCTTAAAAACACCCTTGAAAACCCCAATTAGAACCTTTTATAGCGTTTCTCCCGTCAGTAATGTAGAAATGTTGTTAATCTGCCACTGGAACCTTAAAAACACCCTTGAAAACCCCAATTAGAACCTTTTAAAGCGTTTCTCCCGTCAGTAATGTAGAAATGTTGTTAATCTGCCACTGGAACCTTAAAAACACCCTTGAAAACCCCAATTAGAACCTTTTAAAGCGTTTCTCCCGTCAGTAATGTAGAAATCTTGTTCATCTGCCACTGGAACCTTAAAAACACCCTTGAAAACCCCAATTAGAACCTTTTAAAGCGTTTCTCCCGTCAGTAATGTAGAAATCTTGTTCATCTGCCACTGGAACCTTAAAAACACCTTTGAAAACCCACGTGTCACTTTAACTACAGCCTTTAGAAAGTAGTGGAGATTCTCAAGTATCCAGAACAGTCTAGAGAGAGCGCGCGCCTGTGCACACGCAACCCTTATACCTGAACCTCCATTAGCGCTCCGGGGTGGCTTGGTGGCGGGGTGTGGGGGGGGGGGGGGTGACCACGTGTACATTTATAGGAACAAGCCGAGGAGGAGGAAGAGGAAGAGGAAGAAGAGGAGGAGGAAGAGGATGCACTAGTGGGGAATTGTGGTCCGACTGTAATGCTGATTAAGCGGACATTTTACGTTACAGACAAACACACACACACACACAGACATACGTATAAACATATCTTGCCTGCCCCCCCCCCCTCTCTCTCTCTCTCTCTCATAACCGGCAGACAGACACGCGGGACCCAAATTCCTCACAAGTGCCCCTAAAACACACGACTACCCTTACTACACTACCTAAACACCCTTAACTACATCACACACCCTTAAACTACATTACACACCCTTAAATTACGACCCTTAAATTACTCTACCCTAAAATTCAACGCCTAATACCCTTAAAAGTACAGAATATGCCCTAAATGTGCCACATATACCCTAAAAACCCTTAAAACTAGCTAGACTCAATGTACCCTTAAATTTTAGGGTCTATATTCGTTTGATACAAAAACGTACAATATTTTAAAATTATATCGTTTTTTTTTAGGTCATATGGTTGCTAAGTCCCTAAATACCTTAAAATACCACAAATATTCATACTCGTTCTTATATTTATCCCAAAATAAGCTTAATATTTTAATTGGAACCGCAAGATTAGTTCAACATATTTTCAATTTAAACACGTGGTTACCTAAAATCCCTAAAAACGCCTTAAATACCTCAAAACTCACCCTAATTGTCCCCACTTATCATCTGAGTGGTTTAACGGGATATTTTTGTCGTCAGTTTGTTACTTACCGAGATTTAGAAGGTTTAAATATGGAAGGTTCGGAAGCGAGAGCGGCACGTCCTCCTCCCGCAACGTCTACCCGGGAACTGAGGCCGACAAGATGGCCGTTTCTGGCTTTTTATCCACTCCCTGCACTCTTGTTTGGAATTTTTTTCTTGTATTTTGAGTCTTACTTCTAATATTTCATGTAAATAATTATGTTGTTTATATTTTTGATACTTTTTTGCAGTTTTCTTACTCTGTTTTTTAATTAATTTGAGATTCATAACTGATCCACCCTTTGCTGGCAGACGCTGTTACTGTCCCACTTAAATTATCACTTATATTTTCTTATTTCGGGTTTTGTTCTTACCATTTTAAGTTATGAAATATTTAGTTTGTTTTCATGAATGTTTCTAGAGGGTTTTGTGCTTTTAATTTTGAACCTGTTTGGTTTTATGGTATTAATCCACACACCCTATGGTTATAGTTTATATATGCTTATTTTGGCTTTTATTTTTGATAGTTCATGTATAAATTGCTTATATTTATCTTTATGGAAGTCTTTTTGAGGTTTATCATTTTATTTTTGAATTATTTACTCTTTTACGAGTGATCCACCCTTTGCTGGTAGTCGCTGCTGGCATCCCATCTATATTTACCTCATATTTCGTTATGTATGTCTCTTTTATAACGTTATGTATAAATATTTTCCATTTCTTTGATATATAAATGTCTTTTCAGCTACTTTCACGTATTATTTTGATATTTTATCGTAAAGTTTTTGAATTTTTGAGCTATTTAAGTGAGATCCACAGCTTGCTGGTGGACGCTGCCGCCATGATTCAAAGTGGCGGGACTTTCAAAACAGGTATACCACTTCGGCCACTTCAAGACCTCCTGTTTTTAAAGTAGAGACAGGAAAAAGGAAAAAGATAACGTTTTTTTATTTCATTTTATTATTTTCTCTTGACTAAGCTGTCCAGTGTGTGTACCTCGCGTCCATGGAGGGAAAAAAAAACTTAACGTACGTATCTGTGACGGGGGCAGTTATGTAGGTATTACGGGGGACATGAAGCCACGTGAAGCCAGAAGACGGCCATCTTGGAGCGGCCATCCTGCTACTCCACCCCTATACAGCCAATGAGAGTTCAGCACTTTCATCTCAACTTCCCCCGTCAATGGATTAGTGAGTGGGTCAGAGAGGCTGGTGTGTGCGTGGGCTGATGCGCGCACTCAAGACATACATACATACATACATACACACACACAAGCCTCACCTGTCCAGCTGTTTATTAATACACAGCATAATAATAATAATAATAATAATAATAATAATAATAATAATAATAATAATAATAATAATAATAATAATAATAATAATGTGCATAAATAATTAAAGCAGTTTCATTTTTATAACTGACAATAATAATAATAATAATAATAATAATAATAATAATAATAATAATAATAATAATTTCGAAGCTAAGCAATTCTTCCTTTTAATAATCTAGCCAAACTATTCCCGTTTTCTTTTTCTAACCTCCAATTCTTTCATGTCACAATAACGTCAGCATCTTTCAATCATCACTATTTTCAAAACTCGACAAATGCGACCTTACCTCATTAAAATAAACTAACTTAATTTTTTTTTTCTGTAAACAATCTTTTTTCTATAATATTTCACTATTTTTATTTTTATTTCTTTCTTTTATTCATTACATTAAAAAAAAAACTCAACAATTTTTTCGACCTTTCTTTCATTACGTAAACTCATTATTTTTTTTCTCTATTTTTTTTTTTTTTTAGCTTCGCAATCTTTGTATCCTTCAATCAAATTCTATTATTTAACTAGTGTTCGTATTTCTTTCCTTTTCACATTCTTTTAACTCCTATCTCTATTAACATCATCTTTATTCTGAGTTACGCTAATCTTCATTCATTCATTATCTAAAAATCGCTCTAGTACAATTTTTTTTTTACTATTATTATTATTTTCTATTTTTTTTCGTCTTCCTCCTTCAGTACAGTATCTAAACTCATTTTCTTTCATTTTTTTTCAGTTTGGTGGCCATTTCATCTTAAATTTCCTTATCAAACTCTCAATATTAAAAAAAAACTATTTCAATTATTTTTTTCTCATTTCACCATATTAATTTCATATATCTTCAATATTTCAATGTCTACGAGTTTCTATTTTGTTTACATTGGTAGTCTTAGCCACGCCCCCTCACCGCTCACTCTCTCTTTCAGTCTTCCCAACGGTGCACCTTTCAATGTTCAACTGGAAAAAAAAAACTTTTATTTTGGCACTTCTCGTATTTTCTCCTCCTCCTCAGTCCTGTCCAGTCACTCCGCCCCTATTTGGCACTGAAATAGGCACTTCTTGGCACCTTGACACGCACGTACGCACGCATATTCTCTCCTATAAGTGTCGGATTTAATTTTTCTCTACAAATATTCTCGTTTTTTTCAGACTCCCTTCGTTTCCGTTTTCTTTTTTCCATTTTCTATTTTACAAGTTTTCATTTTTTTTCGTTTTCCATTGAGTTCTTATCCTTTATTTATTTATTATTTTTCTTTGCATCTCTCGCTGTTTTTTTTTCCATTTTTTTTTCTTTCAATTTCTTTCATCCGTTATTTTCATTACTACTAATTCTATCATTTTTTTTTTATTATTTTCATTTTTTCTGCCATATTGCACGTCCGTTCGTGATTAATTAATTTATTTCTTCTTTTTCCAATAGTAATAATAATAATAATAACAATAATAATAATAATAATGCAACAATTCTAACTAAGAGAGAGAGAGAGAGAGAGAGAGAGAGAGAGAGAGAGAGAGAGAGAGAGAGAGAGAGAGAGAGAGAGAGAGAGAGAGAGAGAGAGATCAATATCGAAAAAAAAGTAAACAAAAATATGAATTCAAATGAGAAACTGAAAAAAATAAACAAATGAAAAAATAAATAAATAAATAACAAAAAATAAAACAGAGAGAGAGAGAGAGAGAGAGAGAGAGAGAGAGAGAGAGAGAGAGAGAGAGAGAGAGAGAGAGAGAGAGAGAGAGAGAAAATGCATTGTATATATATAAATTTTAATCTATCTATATAAAGATTAAAAATAAAAAAAAAAGAAAAACGAAACTAACGCAAGAAGAAGAAGAGGAAGAAAAAGACGAAGAAAGAGGAGGAGGAGGAGGAGGAGGAGGAGGAGGAGGAGGAACAGAAACAATAACATCAAGCATTACAAATATTATAACTTAACTTAAAATATTACGTACATAACATCACATTTAAAAACTGAGGCGATGGGGGGGGTAGCTGAGAGAGAGAGAGAGAGAGAGAGAGAGAGAGAGAGAGAGAGAGAGAGAGAGAGAGAGAGAGAGAGAGAGAGAGAGAGAGAGAGAGAGAGAGAGAGAGAGAGAGAGAGAGGACATTATCTCTTCATTTCACTGTAGGACTGAACGACTAACAGATTTTAACCCTTTCGTATTTCTCCCCCTTTAATAAAATTTGGTACTTATTTATGCGCGACGTGGCAATACTGTACGGCGCCGACGTGGCAACACTGTACGGCGCCGCTCTGGGTGAAAAAAAATATTAACCATCTTATTTTCCAAAGTCAATCCATGTTACTTGTAAATAAACAACGAAATAGATTTTTTTTTTTTTTTTTGGTTTTTAAACTTTAAGGAATCAAAGTTCCCATTTTCTGTTCAATGCCATTTTTATAATCTCTCAATTTCCAAAGTTTTAGCGCACAAGATGGCGACTGCTGGGCCTTGCACCAGGGCAGCCGCTTGGAGCTCCTGGCCTGTGTGCTTTTAATGGTGTGTTTGGTAAGGCTTTGCTGCGAAGGAGCGGTTTGTGTGGAGAATTAAAGTTGTTGGAAATGTGGCAACGTTGCAGCGTCTTCATACACACTAAAGTTCATTATTATTATTTTTTTTTTTTTCACTTTTAAGATCATAAAAGCACATTTTTTTTTTTTTAGTTAGGAGTCAAAATTTTTATCTTCGCGCAATAAAAATGTTTCTCCTTTTGCAACATAATTATAACAGCTCTCGTTTTCTTTATCATTAAATCTGGCAACCCTTCCTTTTTTATTTTTTTTCCTTCCGGAGACGAATATCCTTCACAAAACCACAAACACAAGCACAGTTACCATCTTAAGGGATACGAGCTTAAAATTTTTGGCGGGCGCGTTAAAATCAAATCACACACGAGTACCCAAGAAACGCCATTAATATTATGTTTGTATAGATGAGTGTCCCTTGAAAGACCTCCAACATACACACCAAGTTAACACCATTTTCTTCACATTTTAAGGGAAACTGAAGAAGATTTTATAGCGGGACTCGGTTTGTAGCATCTTTAAACGCACTTAGTCGCTAAATGGCGTTAAAAATTTGAGTATATTCGTTTGCTTAAGAGATAAACGTCCTTTTTCAGTCCTCTCGGTAACCAACAAACACATACACAAAGAGAAACAGGGAAAACATTAAGAACCAAAATAAACGAACTCCCCCAAGGCACCTAGCACAAAAATAAACACACAAACGCACACACAGACAAAATAAAAAGCAATCCCAATTGTTAAGGGGCATGAGATCTTACAAAACACAAAATAAAAAACCTGGCCCAATATAATGTAGGCCTGCACTCCTAAATGAAGCTTATGACAGCACCTCTACCCCCTCCACCACCTTGGCCCGGCGCCCAGCACCACCCCCAGCACACTTGCTTTGAGCTGTCTGTGTGAGATGCGTAGAGGTGGCGGGATAAAAACTGACGCTCTCTATCCATGCCCTGTCCGTCTGGTAATTATTTTTTTCTATTATTTTTTTTTTCTTCTATCACTTTCAAATGGTTTTAATTTTTCTACAGCGAAATATTACGAAATCTTATTTTTTTTAGCCCCGTTCTCTCTCATGGATGGTTAAAGGCTCCGTTTTCTGTTCGTCTTGCAGTGACGGGGTTAAGGGGATATACTGCCTTATTCACTGTACTGGTTAGAAAACGAGATTAGTTAATTTTTTTAGGGGAAACGCATGAAAAAGTTTATAAAAAATTGAGGCCACTTTTTCAGTTCGCTTTTCCTTCACATTAGTTGATGGTAAACAAAAAAACACGGGCCATTTTGGGGGAAACTATAGCCTAGTGTAACAAACGAAAGCAAAATCGAAGTAAACAGTTTCCCTTTTCCAGAATTGATCGTTACGTAAACAATGAATCATATATAAACAAAAAAAAAAAAAAAAAACGTACACACACACACACACACACGCACGCAAACACACGGACTATTGGGAAAATTAAACGAAAACTGGTGAAATAAAAGGGAAAATCTGACAAACGAGAGGGAAAATACAAAGGAGACAAAGAAATGAGATTAAATCAAAGAAAACGGAAAACAATGAAGACAAAAGAACAAAGAAAACAATTAACACGAAGAAAATGAAAGAAAATACGGAAAATTACAAAGAAAATGGGAAAGAAAACAAAGAAAATAAGATAAAACGTACAAAAAACAAGACAAAAAAAGAAATCAAGATAAAAGAAAACGAGAAAACAAAAGAAAAAAACAAATAAAATGAGAAATAAAGAAAAAAAAACGAAAATAAGATAAAATGATTGAAAACAAAGAAAACGGGAACCAAACAAGGAACAAAAACAAAGAAAACAAGTCAAAAGAACAAAGAAAACGAATAAAAAAAGCAAAACGAAGAAAACAAAGAAAACGAAAAAAAAAACAAAAACAGAAAACGACGAGACAACAGCAGAAACTTAAACAAACAAAAAAAATAAATAAATAAAAAAACGAAGAAAACGATGAAAAACGAAAACAAGAAAGCACACACACACACACACATACATACACACACACACATATATACCCTTAAAACTCCCCTAGGGCACTTATATCAGGGTACCAGTACATCGGGTGAGGGGGTTAAGACAGAAAACGCTCCCTGCTGGTGGCGGTGGCGGTGGTGGTGGCGGTGGTGATGGTGGTGGTATATTTACCGTGGGGTAACTCAATAAATCTTGCCCCACAAAGCCTTACCGATTACCTAAAATTACATAGATTCTTTGGGACGATTATATACATTATATACACTCAAGGAAAGGACGCTCATACACACACGCACGCAGGCACACGTACAAACTCACGCACTAACATACACCTTGCTTAAACATACACAAATATAACAAAAAAATGGAGCAATATAGATGAAAATAATAATAATAATAGCATTAATAACAACAAAATAATACCAACACAACGCATCTACATTAAATTGTTTGATTTTGCCGAGATTTGAAAGCAAGCAGCTCTGGGGGGGGATATGAAGGGGGATGGGGGGGGCAGGGTCAAGAGAAAATGGGAAAAATCACGAAAAAAACGAAGGAAATAGGAAAGAATAACATACTGGAATGAAAACAGGAGAAAAGAAACGAAAAAAAAAGAAAAATTAAAAAAAAAACACTGGATTTGAAGAGAAGGGAAAATAGAAAAAAAGGAAAATACACATATCGGAATAAAGAGAGCAAAGAAAACGAGGGAAAAAC
>NW_026973669.1:3640000-3647500 GCF_035594125.1 Scylla paramamosain
TGTGTGTGTGTGTATGTGTGTGTGACTGTACAGCATTACTTGAAATATGTACACACACTTAATATACGTTTAAAAGTGTGTGTGTGTATGTGTGTGTGTGTATGTGTGTCAACAGGTCTCCACTTGACATAATTATTATTATTATTACTATCATTATTATTATCATTATCATTATTATTATCATTATTATTATTATTATTTTCACACTCTTTCATTAATTGTGCATGTCGTGAGAGAGAGAGAGAGAGAGAGAGAGAGAGAGAGAGAGAGAGAGAGAGATTCATGGGGAAATGTCTGTGTGTGTGTGTGTGTGTGTGTGTGTGTTATGGGGTCTGCAGGTATGGGGGGGGGTCCTGGGGGGGCTGACAGGTGTGTAATTAAACTTTTGAGTGAGCTAACATGTGGAAACTATTGTAAGGGATGCTTCTAAGGGCTTCAGGTGTGTAATAGCTTGGGGTGTCGTAAGATATTGCAGGTGTGTGTTTTGGGTCCCTTGAAAGAATAACATGTTCATAATAAGGTTGCAGGTGTGTTTTTTGGGTCCTGAAGGGCTAAACAGGTTTGTATTTAGGTGTTTAAAATTCGACAGGCTTGTTTTGTCTCTCCTAGGATCTGGCAGGTGTGTAATAAACCTGGTGGGTCTCTGGTGTGGAGCAGGTGTGTAACAGATGTTCAATGGGTCTTGTGTGAGGGAGTGTAACAAGATTTCTTTAGATAACAGGTTTGCAATGTCTTTTAGAGGGGTGACAGATGTGTAACTGTGTATTTTAGGAGTCGACAGGTTTGTAATTGCATCTCCTAGGAAAGGATATGTTTAAATGTCTTTTATAGGGTAGCAGGTTTGTAATGGGTCTAGGATTGCTGTTAAGGACCTCTGGGGGCTGACAGGTGTGTAACAGCCTCCTGAAGCAGGTTTGGAATAATTCTGAAAACTGGGAGGTTTGTAATGATTTAGGAAAGCTGGTAGGTTTGTAAAGGGTATTGTGAGTCTCTTAAGGGGTGACAGGTGTGTAATTATGTATCCTTGGGGCTGGCAGATGTGTAATTGAGTCAAACAGCAGCTAACAGGTTTGTAATTGTATCCTGAGGCTGGTAGGTGTGTAATTGTGTTCCCTTGGGTTTGGCATAAGTAATTGTGTTTCCAGGGATCTGGCAGGTGTGGAATCATATCTAACAGGGACTGACAGGTTTGCAATTGTATATAACAGGATTGACAGGTTTGTAATGTCTTCTAAGAGATAGCAAATGTTTAAGTGTTCCCTGGCAGGTGTGTTCGGGTGTGTAAGGTGACCGCACAGGCAGGAACGGGTGTGGCAGGTGTGTTGCTGCTGTCACATCTCTGGGCAATGTTTAAATATAAATAGAAGTAAATAAATCTAATAAACAGGCAGAATATTGCATTAAATTTACAAATGGACATATTTTTAGTCCACCATCACCACACACACACACACACACACACACACACACACGCACACACATATATATATATAGAAGTATGGTACATATTTCTGATTAAAAGAGAAAATTAGGAAAACACTTGAAAGGTTTGTCAATTCAATCTCGAGTTGTTTGTTTCTTGGCTTGAACATCTTGAAACACTGATAAAAGCATTAAAATTCCTGCTTTTCTTGGCCAGATAAAGAGAGATAGAAGAAACTGATTAAAAGAAAAAAAAAACTCAAGGAAAAACATGAAAATACAACAATTTAAACGCCCAAACAAATCGCATTAATCTAAAAGGAAGGAAGAGAAAATGAAATACGAGGAAAAAAATTTTAAAAACAACGAAAAAGACAAAAAAACGTCATTTCCTTCCTCTCCCCAGACGAGCACTTTCCTGGGAGGTGGCGGGCAGGGTGACGGGGCGTGGTGGTGGTGGTGGTGGTGGTGGTGTTGGTGGTTCACTGTAACACCATAGCGGGGACAAGGCAGGGCAGATATGCTTGGGTACCATACCTTGCATATCTCACTTCGTTTGAGTGGACATGCCTTGGTCCATCGCTGGCCGCCCTCTGGTGTTGAACTGTGACCACTGCGACCTACCTTCTTTCTTTTTTCTCCCTCTCTTTCTCTCTCCCTCTCGCACTTCTCGCACTGTCTCACGAGTCGATTAATTTGGGGCTGTTTCTTTGTGGGAAAGCCTTTGGTGCAGCTTAAAGTATTCCTTCAAATGAGGCTGGTGATATTTTGACACTCTAACTCTGCTGGGTGGAGGCCGCTGCTCACAGTGCCCGAGTTGTGTGCATCATGAGAGGCTGTGTCCTCTGAGGTGTGTGGGCTGACCTCTGCCTGCCTGCCTGACTGACTGACTGACTGACTGACTGACTGACAGCCTGACTGACTGATTCCCTGCCTGACTGACTGACTGACTGGCTGGCCAACAAGAACATTAGCAGTGTCTGTGTGTTCACTGCAAGGTTGCAAAGCTATACATGATACAGCAACACAGCAACACAAGTGGGTGAGTGGCTGGCCCCTCTCTCTCTCTCTCTCTCTCTCCCTCTTTCCCTCTCTCTCCCTCCCTTCATTCCTTCACTGCAAACTCTGGACAAATGAAATGTTCCGGCCATTACAAAATTGTCTATAATTTATTATAATTTAAATTTTCTTCTTTTAAAAATAAAAATAAAATGCGTAGAAATGTCTTTCGCGCGGGCAGTGGCGGCGGCGGCGGCAGCAGCGGCGGCAGCGCCCCGGCCGCCGGCCAGCCGCCGTGATCACAGCCTCAGTATTGAGTCACCTGCCTGAGGAGAGGTGCCCCGCCCCACCCCGCCCACCACCACCCTGGGTCCTGTCTTGCTGGGGTCCTCACACACAGCACTGCCCCACCACACTGGCCCCACCCCGCCCCGTCCCGCCCCGCACACCGCTCACCACTAGTCCTCGTTCATGGGGCCGCTGCCCCCGGCATCCTCGTCCTCCTGGGGCTCCGGGGCGGGGGAGCCGTCCTCCTCCGCCCCGCTGTCTTCTGTGCCCTCGTTGGGGCGGCCGTCGCCATCTGCGTAGGCCCCGCCCTGCCCCGCCCCGTCACTCATGGGGCTCATGTCCGCCCCGGAGCCGTCCTCAGCGTACCTCTCCTCCGTCTCCATGGGGGAGGCCGCCCCAGACTCATGCTGGGGTGCCCCCTGGGGAATGGCATCCTGGGGTGCATCCAGGGGCTCTCCTGCCGGGGGTGACTGGTTGGGGAAGGCTGCCCGCACCGGGGACTGGGGCGGAGAGGGCTGTGGGGGGGATGCCTGGGGGCTCACCCGCGCTGGGGACTCCTGAGGGGCTTGTGGGGGTGAATCCTGCAGGGTTGGCCGGGGGGGGAGAGTCCTGGGGTTGTGGCTGGGGGGGAGACTCCACCGGGGCTGGCCTGGGCGGGGAGCACTGTGGGGCGGGGTGAGGCGGGGAGTCCTGCGGGGCTGCCTGGGGAGGAGACTGCTGCTGCTGGGGCTGAGGGGGCTCCTCCTCAGGGCCTGGATGTCCTGGGGAGTCCTGCATGCCAGACTGGGGAGGGGAGGCCTGGTGAGGGGTGGGGGAGGAGTCCTGGGAGAGTGTAGTGGGGGGTGGGCTTGGTGCAGCATCCTGGCGGGGAGAGGCCTGGGGTACGGGGGCTGGGGGAGCGCTGGGGTCCTCCCTGGCAGTGGCCTCGAAGGGGTCATAAAGGTCCCTCTCCTGGCGGGGGGCGGCCTGTCCCTCCTGTGTGGGGGACGGGGCAGCTGCCTCAGGCTGTTGGGGGGAGCCGCCGCCCCCCGCTGTTGCCGCCAGCCTGCTCTAGGCCTGCTGCCGGCATGGGGGCCTCCTTCCCCTGGGGTGGAGGGCCACTGGGGACATCACCACCCTCACCTTGGGGCACTCCCTCCCCTGGGGGCTGCTGCTGCTGTTCCCGGGGCTCACCCTTTGAGTCGAGGGGGGCGTCAGGCCCCCTGGGTCTGGGCAGGTCCCGGTGGTGGTGGGGGTCTGGCACGTCCTGGTTGGCACGGGTGGCCCAGGTGTCCCAGCCCCCGGAGAGGTCCTCCCCCATGTCCACCAGCGTCTCCTCCCGTGGTGCCCACCGAGACTTCTCCCAGGGGCGCCGCTCCTCCCGCCGCCGCTCTCCGTCCCGGCCCTTGGTCTCCCAGGGCCGCTCCTCCCGCCCTGGCCCATCCTCCCTGCCGTCACGGCCACGCCCGTCACGGCCGCCGCTGCGTTCCTCCCGGCCCCGGTCCTCTCGCAGGCGGTCGCCGCGGGTACCGGTCGTCGCGGCCGCCCCGGGACCGGTCGTCGCGGCCCCGGTCGTCCCTGGACCGGTCGTCGCGGGAGCGGTCGCCCCGCGGGGGGCCGGTCGTCGCGGGAGCGATCGTCCCTGAAGCGGTCCGTGCGGCCCCGGTCGTCCCTTGCCCGGTCGTCACGGGGCCGGTCGTCTCGGCCCCGGTCGTCCCTGGAGCGCTCCCGGGGCCGGTCGTCCAGGCCCCGGTCGTCAAGGCCGCGGTCCATGGAGTGGTCCCTCTCCAGGTCCCGGGGCGGCCGGTCATCGTCTCGGCTGCCCCGGTCCCGGTCACCATCCCGGAAGTGGTCCAGGTCACCGTCACGGCCACGCTCCGGGTCGCCCCACAGGCGGTCCGGCAGGCCGTCCCTACCCCCATGGGGCACCTCGTGGCCCTGGAACCTTGGCCCTGGTCCGTCCATCCACATGCCTGGGGAACACCACGGTGTTACTCCACCACACACACACACACACACACACACACACACACACACACACACACACTGCAGCCATGCATCCCAGCCTCTTCCACTCCACCTCTCCACTTCTCCCAGTCCATATAAGCCTGGCCTCCACCAACACCCCCACCCTGTCTTCCCCACTCCACCTCTCCCTCTCCACACACTCCCTCTTGTTTAACCACCTGACTTCCACTGACACCTCCACTCTGTCCCTCCACCTCACACACACACCCATCACCCCACACAGCAAATATGGGTGAAAATGTGGCCAAAATTAATGCACTAAGGCTCTTAAGATTAATATATAGAGAAATGTAGTGTAGTGATGTTTAGATCCTTCAATGCTTCACAGTTCTTTGTAAAAAAAACCACTCAAAGTTTGTAAAATATTAAATGGTTAACTAACAAACATTTACATTCATATTTTCCATTTAATAAGCCATGGATTCCTTTGCGAAAAACTTAAATATTGAACCTGCCATATTTCTCTACTTAATATATAAAGAATTCTGGTGATTTTGTCTTGATTGTGAAAAGGTACTCTCTCTCTCTCTCTCTCTCTCTCTCTCTCTCTCTCTCATGTGTAGTGAAGATAAACAGAAAAAGGCCCCACAGCAAAGTCCACAGCAGTGCCCACAGCGATGCCCACAGCAGACTCCAGCGATGCCCACAGCAAGGCTCCACAGCAATGCACCACAGCAAGCCCCACAGCACACACTAGCTCACCTCTGACCCTTCATAATGAGACTTCCCAACTTGCACCTCCTCCAATCCTGACACCAGAGGCCCCACAGCAATGCACCACAGCAATGCACCACAGCAATGCCCACAGCAAGCCCCACAGCACACACTAGCTCACCTCTGACCCTTCATAATGAGACTTCCCAACTTGCACCTCCTCCAATCCTGACACCAGAGGCACCACAGCAATGCACCACAGCAATGCCACCACAGCAATGCACCACAGCAAGCCCCACAGCACACACTAGCTCACCTCTGACCCTTCATAATGAGACTTCCCAACTTGCACCTCCTCCAATCCTGACACCAGAGGCCCCACAGCAATGCCACCACAGCAATGCACCACAGCAAGGCTCCACAGCAAGCTCCACAGCACACACTAGCTCACCCCTGACCCTCCAAAGTGCGACTGTTCTGTACGCTAACCCCACAGCACTGCCACCACAGCAGGATCCCGCCACACAGCAAATGGCAGTTAGGTTGCAGATATGTAGCATTAGCAGTTATAGCAAGAAATAATATTAATCACTATATGATAACCCAAATTCTACCCACCCCAGCCCATCACCCCATCACCCCATCACCCCATCACCCCACCCACTCACCAGGACGCTGACCAGGCACACCTCCAGGTCCTCGCATTCCTCCACCCCCGCCAGGCATCTCCCCCATCAGTGGCGGCCGGGTTCCCATCAGTGACCCCATCCCCATTGGTGGAGGCCCCAGCAGACCCCGAGGCCCCTGGAAACCCCCGGGGCCGTGAAGACCGCGGGGGCCGAACCCTGTGAGGAAGACAAGGGTAATGTTAGTGATTGAGGTACAGCAGCATAAGGCTTCTCCCCACCCCTAGAACCCTCTAAGCCATCGGTAGAAGCCTCAAAACCCCTAGAATCCCTAAAAAGAGCCCTAGGATCCTTAAACAACCCCTGGAACCCTAGAAACACCCCTAGAATCCTCCAAAATACCCCTAGAATCCCTAAAATATCCCTAGAACCCTTAAAAACAGCCCTAGGATCCTTAAACAACCCCTGGAACCCTAGAAACACCCCTAGAATCCTCCAAAATACCCCTAGAATCCCTAAAATATCCCTAGAACCCTTAAAAACAGCCCTAGGATCCTTAAACAACCCCTGGAACCCTAGAAACACCCCTAGAATCCTCCAAAAATACCCCTAGAATCCCTAAAATATCCCTAGAACCCTTAAAAATATCCCTCGAATCCCTGAAACATCCCTAGAACCCTCAAAACACCCCTAGAAACTCCACAATACCCCTACATCTCTACCCAGCATCCTCTGACAACCTGAAAAAATAGCCTCACCTACCCTGCCCCGCCCCGCCGTGCCCCATCACTCACCTGGCCCTGAGTGCCCTGACATCATGCCAATCCCCATGGGGCCGAAACCGTCCCCCCGCAACCCCGTGTGATTGTGTGGGGGTCCCGGTGGCCGCCCCATCATCCCCGGTGGGCCCCCTGAGCCACCCCCGGGAGGACCGAACCCCACGGAGACGAAATTGTTGAATCCTGCAGGGCCAACAGGACCATTGGGGCCGCCGCCGCCGCCGCTGTCTGGGCGGAAACTGGGGGGTCCGTCAGGGCCACGGCCACCCTGGGGGAACCCTGGGGGAGGCCCGCCGAAGGGTTCTGGGTCATACCGGCCTGAGGGAGGAACACAGAAGGGGTTAGTGAGGAGGAGGAGGAGGAGGAGGAGGAGGAGGAGGAGGAGGAGGAGGAGGAGGAGGAGGAGGAGGAGGAGGAGGAGGAGGAGGAGGAGGAGGAGAAAATACTAAGAAGAGTAGAAGGGAAGAGTAGAATGAAGAAAAGGAGGAAGAGAAAGAGAAGAAGGCTAAGGAGGAGGAGGAGGAAGACTAAATTTAAACTACAATCACAAATATATTTCACAAAACACACAAACACTCACCTGTATCGCGACCCCTCTCTCTCTCCCCAACGCTGCGATCTTCATGCATATCTCTGCCCACTCTGTCTCTCTCCCTCTCGTGCTCCCTCTCCCTCCTCTCCCTCTCGTATCTGTCCCGGGGCTCAAGGTCAGGTACACCCCCCGA
>NW_026973669.1:3660000-3675000 GCF_035594125.1 Scylla paramamosain
TATGCTTTCCTTCTCAAAATTTTCTTTTTTTTGTCAAGTTATTTCATTAATTTCCTTATATCCCATTTATTTATTTATCTATTTTGTTTTAAGTTCAAATCTTGTTTTTTTTTTGTTTTATTTCTTATTTAATCTTTTTTTGTTAATTTTGTCCTTATATATTGTTCAAATGTTTTAAATTTTCATGTATTCTTGTGTTTACTCTATCTGTTTTATTATTTGTATTTATTCATTATTTCTTCCTTCTTATATTCTTCTTCGTTTGCTTTTTCTCGTTATTCTTCCTATATCCTCTATTATCATTTTCACTTATTTGTATTTATTCATTCTCTCTCTCTTCGTTCTGTTTATATTCTTCTTTGTTCGCTTTTCCTTGTTATTCTTTCTATATTCTCTATTATTATCGCACTTATTCCTTTATTCGTCTCCATCAAGCCTAAATATTTAAAGTTCTTCCAAATTTTTAATCCTTTTATCTACCATTCGCATTTTGTTCTCTATCTCCATATTTGCTTTTATTCTTTCATTTCTATTTATTTATTCATCCACCTCACTAGTGCAAGAGTCAACCAGTACCTTTTTATTTATAAATTTTGCCCGGTTTCCCTTGTTAGCTTTAGAGTTCTTCCAAATTTTAATCTTTTTTCTTACCATTCCTATTTTATCCTCCATCTCCATATTTACTCTTATTCTTTTATTATCTCTATTATTTATGCATTTATCCACCTCACTACTGCAAAACTCATCATGCATTCATTAAAAAACTCTGCCCGGTTTCCCTTGCTAGCGCCAAAACAAATAAATAAATAAATAAAACCCACAATACATTTTATAACAAGAAGAAATCGTAATATTAATAATAATCCAAAAAACATCTTTATTTGATATTTCGTAGTACAAATATTTATGGCTTCCCAAGATACAAGGGTGAAAAATTAACAAATGCTGGAATGTGAGAGAGAGAGAGAGAGAGAGAGAGAGAGAGAGAGAGAGAGAGAGAGAGAGAGAGAGAGAGAGAGAGAGAGAGAGAGAGAGAGAGAGAGAGAGAGAGAGAGAGAGAGAGAGAGAGAGATATTTGTGCCAAACACCTGAAAAAATTGCTTTACTTGGTCCAGGGGCAGAGAGAGAGAGAGAGAGAGAGAGAGAGAGAGAGAGAGAGAGAGAGAGAGAGAGAGAGAATCACAAGCCTTTAAGGGGAGCGTCCGGTCTGGAGACGAAAAAAAAATGAAAAATAATGACTTTTTGTGAAAAAAATATATGTGGTAGGTATACTTGTTGGCAGCAATCTCGTAAAGATTTAAGGGGAAATGCCCCATAGTTTCCCTTTAAATGGCATTTAAATGTCACGCAATCAACCACGTGCGTTTGTTTACATCAGCAGAGTAAGTTTTTCTTACCCAATACTACGAAAAAAACGCTAAAATCTGAACTTTTTTTTGCTTGGATACGATATGGCAACACTCAAGGCGAGTGTGTGTGTGTGTGATACTAGCTCCCAGCAAGGATCCTGCCTCCTCAGTGCTCACGTAGCTCTTGTCACGGGAGGTTGTTGCTCAGTCTCTCGCGACTTCTCCCACTCTCACAGCTACTAAGCGCGTTATTTCGCCACTACAAACTACAATCTACCTCCTGCCAACCATGCCACGGTTGTCTAAGAGAAAGCAGCAGAGCAGGGATGCCTGGGGCGTGAAGTTGGATACAGAAAGGGGAAAAATACCTCGCCTGGAGCCGCCAGTCGAGCCGCCAGTCACCCCGGCCGCCCCGCTATCACCAAGTAACCCGACACCGGCCGCTGCCACCTCCCTCGCCGCCGTCCCGCTGCCCACCACCTCTCACATACCACAGCCCAGCACATCTCACATAGCGGAGAGTAAAGATAAGGTAGAGAAGACCTTATTACTCACAATTAGAGAAGATCTTTTGAAAACTCATCAGGAGGAGGAAGATTCTGCTGACAGTGACGAGATTGTCATGATGACAAAAAGGAGGCTGAAAAAACTGACTTCTTCGCATTGTTCCTGCCCTGAGCCTACCTTGGAGTACAGTTTCAAGCCTGATGTTTATGAGAACACCGTAATCATACACTGCACAACCTGCAACTTCAAGAACATCTCACAGCCTGAAGAAGTGGAGGTTGGAAGAAACAAGAAAAAGATCGGCAAGACCAACATTGCCCTCCTTTACCTGTCTGTAATAGAAGACGCAGGGTTTGCAGGTGTCAGAAGAATGATGGGTGCCTTAGGTATGCCACCAGTTGGAAAATGCAAGTACTATAGACACCTGACGTACTTATATGAAAAGATGAAGAGCCACTATGACTCCAAACAAACAAAAATTCACGAAGCTGTCAGGAAGCACTATGAAGAACACCTGTCAAAGAAGCCTGATGCAGGTGGTGTCCTGAAGCTTGATGTTTCATTTGATGCCACCTGGATGAAGAGAGGACACACATCCAAAGTTGGGATGAGTGTAATGATAGATGTTTATACAGGCTTCATCATTGATTACGAAATTCTCAGCAAGTTCTGCCTCGAATGTACCCTGAAGAAAAATAAACTCGAGAACAAGAAAATAACTGAAGAGACATATAACACCTGGAAGACTAAACATGATGCTGATGGAAGTTGTGGTAGCAACTATGAAGGCCCGTCAGGTGGGATGGAGGTGGAAGCAGCCCGACGTCTCTTCGCACGTTCCCGAGACCTGAAATTTGAGTATGAAAACTTGGTTTCAGATGGTGATGCCAACTCGTACAAAGCAGTACTCGCCATGAATAACGGGAATGGCCCATACCAAGATACTAAAGTTACCAAGTTAGAGTGCATCAACCACGTGCAGAAGAGACTGGGGACTCGGCTCAGGAAATTACGGGAGCAAGAGAAGGTTGACACGATAACGAAGACTGGCAGCAAGATTCGCAGGAGTCTCCTTGGCGGACGCAACAAGTTGACCGACACAGCCATTGACAAGATGCAAAGTTTCTTTGGCAAACACATCAGGGATAATGTTGGTGCTGACTATATAACAATGAAGAAAGCTGTCATGAGTAGTTTTCATCATATTTTCAGCACTGATGAAAAGCCCCGCCATGGACTTTGTGAAGAAGGCATCAATTCATGGTGCTTTTTCCAGAAAGCACTAGCCGAGGGCAAGAACAGAGAAGAAATCAAGCACAAAAAATCTCTAGTGGTCAACCTAGATCAAGAGGCGCAGAATAAAATCAGACAAGTCTACGATGCTCTGACAACGAAAGACATCCTGGAGAGATGTGTCCGTGGACTGACACAAAATGCTAATGAGAGCTTTCACAGCAAGATGTGGTCACGGGCAAGCAAAACAAAGTTTTCTGGCTTGAAAAGACTCTCATTTGTTGCACAGTCAGCAATACTGGACCATAATTATGGTTACAGGAAAGCCTGTTTGCTGCCAGCATTGAATATCAATACGAAGGCGCTAAGAAGATCTCTCACAACAGAAGATGAAGAAAGAAAGAGGCACCACGAAGTCCAGATGAAGCCGAAAAGAAAGCAGAAAGAGAAAGCATCAGCAGAGTACGAACCTGGTGGCTTCTAAAAAACCTGGCAACAAAGAGAAGTGTGGGCAACTTTGACACCCCTTGCTTGACAAGATAATACATTGCCTTTTCGAAGGCAATGGGGGACCAGGAGCCTGATATACTTAGAAATACATCTGATTGTATCAATAGATTGATTATGATAAAAAAGAACTCATAATAAACCTGAAAAAGCTTCCTAGTGTATTATAACTGGATCGTAATCGATCAATAAACTTTATCGGCCCGTATCTCAAAACATAAGTTATCCCCCTTTAAAAGTTTTCACAGGAGTTAGTTTTAGCTTGATTTCAATGAAACAAAAACTAAAACACAGAAGAATACTTCTTCTTCAAAGTTACGTAGGCGTTTTTTTTATATAGGTCTCATGTAATTTTGTATTAATATTTTTTTGGTAAAAAAAAGGCGAAAGAAAGACAGATAAAGAAAAAATCATAAAACAAAACCAAAAGCCAAAATGAAAAATCTGCCTACGTAACTTTGTTAGGTATCATAACATCTCTAAGCCACAGAAAAATAAAGGTTGTGGGCCAATTAATAACGACGGTGAAAAGTTTTAAAATTTTCCTTGAAATTGGAATTGGGGGGGGTGGGGATGAGGGGGGGTGGGGGCAAGAAAGGGGATCAATGTCTAATATTGATATACATGTTGCCAATACTTCACAACATAAAAATCAGAGCGATTCATGCTTATTTAGCAGAGATACAGAAACACCCATCCAAACCGGACTCTCCCCTTAAGACGAGGAACCACAAAAAAAACCGAAAAAATTAGAAAAAACACCAAAAAAACACACATTTCCTAACAGCTAGCTAATTCAGGCGTCTCCACACTCTCCCACAGCCCCCACAGCCCCTGCCGCACCTAGTCTGTCTCACTGGCATTGTCCTTGTCGACTGAGAAGGGCTGAGAGACTTCCTCCGCACCACAATCGGCAATTTTCACCTCCTTTGCTGGCCTGTCTCTCTCACTAGTCTTGCTGGCTTCAATTTTCCTCACCACTTTCTGTTGGAGGAGGAGAACGGGGTGTTAGTGGAGGAGGAGGAGGAGGAGGAGGAGGAGGAGGAGGAGGAGGAGGAATACAAAGGAAAGCCAAACAGCAACAGATCTTTTGGTCCTTACAAGGCTGTTTGGTAGGTACTTGTAGGAGGAGGAGGAGGAGGAGGAGGAGGAGGAGGAGGAGGAGGAGGAGGAGGAGGAGGAGGAGGAGGAGAAAAGAGAAAGAAGAGTAGAATTGAAAGAAAGGAGGAAGAGAATATAGAAATGACTGAGAGAGAGAGAGAGAGAGAGAGAGAGAGAGAGAGAGAGAGAGAGAGAGAGAGAGAGAGAGAGAGAGAGAGAGAGAGAGAGAGAGAGAGAGAGAGAGAATCACAAAAAATGAAAAAAGAAAGCCGAAACAAAAACAAACACACAAACACACACACAAGACCCTCTCGCTCCTTCTCCCACCAACACAAACGAACACAAACGTACGTACCATACCACCGATGATCTTTCCAAACACAACATGTCGTCCATCAAGCCAGGAAGTTTTAACAGTCGTGATGAAAAACTGAGAACCATTAGTGTCTTTCCCAGCGTTCGCCATGGACAGCCAGCCAGACCCATAGTGCTTCAACTTAAAATTCTCATCCTCGAACCGTTCACCATAAATGCTGCGGCCTGTTAGGGAAGGAATTGGCGTTAGAGGGTGTTTTGTGGGTGTTTTTGGGGGTGTTTGGGAGTGTGTGGCAGTGTTTGGGAGTGTGTGGCAGTGTTTGGGAGACTGTGATAGTGTTTGGGAGTGTGTGGCAGTGTTTGGGAGGGTGTGGCAGTGTTTGGGAAGGTGTGGCAGTGTTTGGGAGGCTGTAGCAGTGTTTGGGAGGCTGTGGCAGTGTTTGGGAGGCTGTGGCAGTGTTTGGGAGGATGTGGCAGTGTTTGGGAGGATGTGGCAGTGTTTGGGAGGCTGTGGCAGTGTTTGGGAGGCTGTAGCAGTGTTTGGGAGGCTGTGGCAGTGTTTGGGAGGCTGTGATAGTGTTTGGGAGGGTGTGGCAGTGTTTGGGAGGGTGTGGCAGTGTTTGGGAGGCTGTGATAGTGTTTGGGAGGCTGTGATAGTGTTTGGGAGTGTGTGGCAGTGTTTGGGAGGGTGTGGCAGTGTTTGGGAAGGTGTGGCAGTGTTTGGGAAGGTGTGGCAGTGTTTGGGAGGCTGTGGCAGTGTTTGGGAGGCTGTGGCAGTGTTTGGGAGGGTGTAGCAGTGTTTGGGAGGCTGTGGCAGTGTTTGGGAGGCTGTAGCAGTGTTTGGGAGTGTGTGGCAGTGATTGGGAGGCTGTGGCAGTGTTTGGGAGGCTGTGATAGTGTTTGGGAGGGTGTGGCAGTGTTTGGGAGGCTGTGGCAGTGTTTGGGAGGCTGTGGCAGTGTTTGGGAGGCTGTGGCAGTGTTTGGGAAGGTGTGGCAGTGTTTGGGAGGCTGTGGCAGTGTTTGGGAGTGTGTGGCAGTGTTTGGGAGGCTGTAGCAGTGTTTGGGAGGCTGTGGCAGTGTTTGGGAGGCTGTGGCAGTGTTTGGGAGGCTGTGACAGTGTTTGGGAGGCTGTGGCAGTGTTTGGGAGGCTGTGGCAGTGTTTGGGAGTGTGTGGCAGTGTTTGGACCACCACCACCACTACTACTACTACTACTATCACCACCACTCTCTCTCTCTCTCCTACTATTGCTCTTTCCCTCCCTCTTCCTCTCCCATCACCCCCCCCGTCCCCCACTCACTCTCCTCCCCCAATTACCTCCAGTGCCGTCACCCTTAGTGAAGTCTCCACCCTGAATCATGAAATCTTTTATGACTCGGTGGAATGAGGAGCCCTTGTACCCCTCCCCCTCCGGTTTCAAGGCCAGCTGGTAGAAGTTCTCAACCGTCTTAGGAACAGTCTTGCCAAACAGTCCGATTTCCACGCGGCCAGCTGGTTCGCCCCCGATGGTGATGTCGAACCACACCTGTAGAGAGTCGGGTGTAGTTAGGTTGGGTTGGGTTGGGTTGGGTTGGGTTGGGTTGGTTTGGTTGGGTTGGGTTGGGTTGGGTTGGTTTGGTTTGGTTTGGTTTGGTTAGGTTTGGTTTGGTTTGCTTAGGTTAGGTTAGGTTAGGTTAGGTTTGGTTAGGTTAGGTTACGTTAGGTTAGGTTTGGTTTGGTTTGGTTAGGTTAGGTTAGGTTTGGTTTGGTTAGGTTAAGTTAAATTAGGTTAGGTTAGGTTAGGTTAGATTAGGTTTGGTTAGGTCAAGTTAGGTTAGGTTAAGTTAGGTTAGGTTAAGTTAGGTTAAGTTAGGTTAGGTTAAGTTAGGTTAGGTTAGGTTTAGGTAAAGTTAGGTTTGGTTAGGTTAACCTAACCTAACCTAACCAAACCTAATCTAACCTAACCAAACCTAACTTAACCCAACCAAATTTAACCTAACTTAACTTAACCTAACCTAACTTAACCTAACCTAGCTTAACTTAACCTAACCAAACCTAACCTAACTTAACCTAACTTAACCTAACCTAACTTAACCAAACCAAACCTAATCTAACCTAACCAAACCTAACTTAACCTAACCAAACCTAACCTAACTTAACCTAACCTAACCAAACCTAACTTAACGTAACCTAACCTAACTTAAGTTAGGTTAAGTTAAGTTAGGTTAGGTTTGGTTAGGTTAAGTTAGGTTAAGTTAAGTTAGGTTAGGTTAAGTTAGGTTAAGTTAAGTTAGGTTAAGTTAGGTTAAGTTAAGTTAAGTTAAGTTAGGTTAAGTTAGGTTAAGTTAGGTTAGGTTAAGTTAGGTTAGGTTAGGTTAGGTTAAGTTAGGTTAGGTTAAGTTAGGTTAGGTTAAGTTAAGTTAGGTTAGGTTAAATTTGGTTAGGTTTGGTTAGGTTAAGTTAGGTTTGGTTAGGTTAAGTTAGGTTAAGTTAGGTTTGGTTAGGTTAAGTTAGGTTAGGTTATATTAGGTTAAGTTAGGTTAGGTTAGGTTAGTTAGGTTTGAGTGGTTAGGTTAAGTCAGGTTAAATACAGTTAGGTTAATTAAGTTAGTCTGGTTAAGTTAGGTTATAAATTAGGTTAGGTTACATTCTATTAAGTAAACAAAATGGACATGGAAAACGACCTAAGCTGAGATAAAAGGGTTAAGTTAAATAGATTAGCTTTGGATTTTAATTAATTACATAAATACCTTCAATAAAATAACTTAAAAAAATAACAAACAAAATTATAATCACCTTATCTAATTCTGTCCCTAACGAGATAACAAGGAGGAGGAGGAGGAGGAGGAGGAGGAGGAGGAGGAGGAGGAGGAGGAGGAGGAGGAGGAGGAGGAGGAGGAGAAGGAGAGAAGAGAATAGGTGGATGAAAGATAAGAAGTAAGAGAAGAGGGAGAAGGAGAAGGAGGAGGAAGAACAGGAGGAAGAGGAGAAGGAGGAGGAGGAGAGAGAGGAGACTAAGAATGAACAGAGAGAATAGGTGGATAAAAGATAAGATAGGAAGCAAGAGAAGAGGGAGGAGGAGGAGGAGGAGGAGGAGGAGGAATAGGAGGAGGGAGAAGAGAATAAGAATGAAAGAAGAGAATAAGTGAATAAAGGGCAAGAGAAAAGAAAATATGTAAGTTTGAAAGGAAAGGTAGAAAAAAGAGGAATTTTGGAAGGAATGAAAGAAAGGAGGAAGAGGGAGAAGAGATAATATGAAAGAACAATAATGGAAGAAAGGAATAAGGAGAAAGTAGAATAAAAGACGAGAAAAGAGAGAAAGAAAGGGATGACAGATAATAAGAGAGAAAAGGAAAGAACAGAAAAAGGAAAAATTAAAGAAAACGAAAGGAAAGAAATAAAGAAACCAACGAAGGAGAAACACAAATACGGAAACAGGAAGAAAAGAAAGAACAGAAAACGGAATGTAAAACGAAAACGGCAAAAAATAGAAAACGAAAGGAAAAAAAATACGAAAAAACAAAAAAAAACCTAACTTAACCCTTCTACTACCACCACCACCACCACCAGACGTAACCTAACCAACCGTACCTCATTTAAACCCACACCAGCCCCCCATAGATGCCCCCCAGGTGACCCAACCCCAACGGACACACGCCGGGCGCCTTTTCCCCCAGCAGCACCCACACAACCCCCGTGGGAAAGTAATGAGTGAAATATTAAGAATGCTTACCTTATGTGTAACCTTAGGGCCTTTACTTGCGCCCTCTGCTGTTTTAGAAAAGGCGAGCAATGCGCCTATTACCGCTACCACCACCACGACCTTCATGACGACTGCTACACGGGGAGTGATTCGGCCCGCCACCTTGTCTCTCTCTCTCGCTCTCCCTCTCCCTCTCTCTCTCTCTCCTCTCACAACTTGACACGTAAGCGCTACTTTTTAGCTTTATCATTTGGGGTGTGTTTTGGCCTTTTTTGTGTGTGTTTTGGTGTTTAGTTGTGTTTTTTTATGTGTTTTTGTTTTTTTTAAGAGTTTTTTGTTTGTTTTTTTAGTTTGCTTCGTGTTTTGTTGCATGTTTATGGTACGTGTTTAAGTTTGTGCTACTCTTTAGCGTCTTTGTTGGCATTCTCTTCTCCTCTCTAACTTGTATTTTTTTGTGTTTTTTCTTGTATTTTTTGTTTCGTTGTGCTCTTTTTAATTTTTGGTTCATTTGATTTCTTTTTGTTTGCTGTTTTCTTTGTTTTCATGCATGTTGACAGATCTTCGCTACTTCATAATATATTTTCGCTGTCTTTCTCATATTCTGCCATTTGTTTATTTATTTATTTTTTGTTTCTTTTGTATTTCTTTATTCGTGATTATTTTTTGTTTTTTACAGTTTTCCTTAAATTTTCTTTGTTTCAGCTATTTTTTTCTTTCTTTCATCTCTATTTACAAAATGTTTTAATTAAATGTTATGTTTTTTTTCAGTTTAGTACATTTTTTATATATTCAGATTTATTTTCTTCTGTTTTATATCGCATCAGTGAGAGAGAGAGAGAGAGAGAGAGAGAGAGAGAGAGAGAGAGAATTACCATTAAATACCTCTTTTCCTCTCCCTCCTTCTCTATTTTCCCTCTCACTTTCATTTCCTTGCCTACACCACGCCTTTAGGACCATGTATGGGCGTGGGCGGCTATGGGCGGGCGTGTGTGTGTGTGTGTGTGTGTGTGTGTGTGTGTGTAGACTTTTCCCGCCAAAATATAAGTAGAAAAACAAATGGAAGGTTTATTTTTTGCCTTAGACGATTGGAAAATAACGAAAACTAAAGGAAAAATAGAAAAAAAAAAGAAAATATATGAGATTTTAATGATAGCTTGTGTGAGAGAGAGAAAGAGAAAGAGAAGAGAGATACTGAGAGACAGAGAGAGAGAGAGAGAGAGGCAGGACACGATAACAGCGAAGACAACAAGAGAGTATATAGAAGGAAAAAGACGGAAAAAACACAGAAATTAGAAGACGAAGGGCGAAAATAAGAAGAGGGAGAGAAAATTCAGCAGTTTAGCAGAAATAATGGAGTTTTTCAAGCGGGGAAGCTGCGAAGAGTTTGAAAAAGTGTTGCAGCTTTACCCCAAGGCTTTAGAGGCCAAGGCACAGCAGAAGATGAAGAAGAAAGGAGAAAGCTTAAAATCTCTAGACAGGTATATTTTCTTGAAGTATTTTATTCACTTTTAGGTTATTAATGTTACTACTAGGACTACTACTACAAGATCAATGCATGAATAGGAATGACAGCTGGAAATACACGTATGTCCCCGGCACTCATGAAGAAGTGTGGTCCCTTGGTGTCTGACTGATCCTAACCTAACGTAACCTAACCCAACCTCACTTAACCCTTCTCCTAACCCTTTTTTCACCTCTCAAACTAATAGATGGATGCAGGAGGAGCTAAAGACAACGGCAGACTCACGAGAACCGCCACACATCAACCGCGCTGAGCTGGTTCGCTTGGTTGAGTGGAAGTTAACAAGAGGGAAGTTCCGGCCAAGATTGATTGAACTGGCAGGGTCTAACGAGGAGGGGGAGGTCGTTAGAGTGACAGGGGAAGGCTTGAGGCTTGGAGAAGAGGGCAGAGTAATGGAGGCTATTCAAATGATGGGTAAGATGGTTCGTTTTTTTGTTTTTTTTGTTTTTTTAATATTTTTTTGTTTTTCTGGGTGTTTTTTTTGTTTTAATTTTGTTTTGTTTTGTTTTTTCTTTTTCTTCGTTCTTTTCTTCCTTTTTTTCTTATTTTTGTAATTTTTTTCTTCATTTTTCGTATTTTATTTTTTTGTTTCATTCATCTCTTCCCTTTTTTTTTGCCTTTGTTTTTCCTTCTTTTTCTTTTATGTTCTCTTATTTGCATATTTTTTCATTCTTTTCCCCCATTTTTTTCCCTTCTTCCTTCCTTCCCTTCTCTTTCTCATTTCCTCACATTCCTTCTGACCCTCTCCTTCACATCTTCCCATATCCTCTTCCCTTCCCATTCTCTCTCTCTCTCTCTTTCCCTCCTTCCATTTCCTCGTCTCCCCCCCTTCATTTCTCTTCCCCATCTCAACGCTTCCTTCCTACTGGCAGCTTCATTGAGGGGCATCGGTCCAGCCACAGCTTCAGCGATCCTTGCTGTGTGTCAGCCAAATAACTTCTCTTTCTTTGCTGACGAAGTGGCTCAGACAGTCCTCCCCACAGCGGCCCTCCCTCAAGTACACAGCGAGGGAATACGAGGCTGTGAATGCTGCTGTGGGGGACTGCGCTGTGAGGCTAAGCAAGGTGAGGTGCTGTGAATTGTAGGAGGGTGTTTTTGTGTGCTTGTGGAGGCTGTGAGGTTCCGCAAGGTGAGGTGCTGTGAATGCTGTGTTTGTTTAATTTCTCTCTCTTTCTCTCTCGCTTCTTTAATATCTTTCTCCTTCTCTTCCTCTTTCTAATCTTGCTTTTGTATTCTTCTTCTTTCTTTTGTTTTTCCTTTTTTCCTTATTAGTTTCCTCCTCTTCTCCCTAAACCTCTCTCTCTCCTAGTATTTCTTCCATTCTCTCTCCAACTCTTCCTTCTAACCTCTCCTCCTCCTCCTCCTCCTCCTAATCTCTCTCTCTCTCTCTTCCACACAGGGTAACAAAAAATGGACGCCGCATCAAGTGGAGCTGGCTGTGTGGACTTATTGTGTACTGGAGAAGATTAATCCAAGCCTCCTCCACTTCTCCTCCTCCTCCTCCTCCTCCTCTTCCCCACCATCTAAGAGGAAGAGGAGATAAAGAGTTTGTTATTAAATTCTTCCTGTTTAAGAAGGAAGAATTATACTGGTTCTTCTTCCTCTTCCTTTTGTTTAAGAAGAGGAAGAGGAATGTGCTTGTTCTTCCTCTTCCTCCTCCTCTTCTTCTTCCTCTCCATTTAAGAGGAGGAGATAAAGAAGTTTTTGTATTCTTTCTCCTCCTCTTCTTCCTCTTCCTCCTCTAAAGAAAAGGAGAGGAGAGGAGAGGAGAGGAGTTTGTCTGTTCCTCCTCCTCCTCTTCCTTCTTCCTCTCCTCCTCCTCCTCTTCCTCCTAATGTAAGAAGTTAAAAAATAAAAATGAACACACACACACACACACACACACAAGAATAATGATGAAAATGTGTGTGTGTGTGTGTGTGTGTGTGTGTGTGTGTGTGTGTGTGTGTGTGTGTGTGACAAAAGAATACAAATCATGAAACATTTATTTATTTTTTACTTATAATTAATGACAATACTCTCTCTCTCTCTCTCTCTCTCTCTCTCTCTCTCTCTCTCTCTCTCTCTCTCTCTCTCTCTCTCTAATGCTGCTACAGACTGAGGTAATGCAAATCAACATAATAGTCGCAGTAATAGTAGTAGTAATAGTAGTAGTAGTAGTAGTAGTAGTAGTAATAGTAGTAGTAGTTACAACTGTCATAATATATTTACAATAGATACACACACACACACACACACACACACACACACACACACACACACACACACACACACACACACACACATACACACACACACACACACACACACACACACATACACTAAACCTCTGTCTTGTCTGTTTACAAAATTGTATTAAAATTATCTTAAAATAAACAAAAGAAGAAATTTAATGAGTTTTGTTGTTATTTTAATTGTTAATGTTAGATTTTTACTTTCCTCTACTGTATGAGAGTAAGAGAGAGAGAGAGAGAGAGAGAGAGAGAGAGAGAGAGAGAGAGAGAGAGAGAGAGAGAGAGAGAGAGAGAGAGAGGAGCTAGCACTGGTGAGATTCGCATGTGAGAGAGAGAGAGAGAGAGAGAGTAGAGAGAGAGAGAGAGAGAGAGAGAGAGAGAGAGAGAGAGAGAAAATAAATGATGAAAAAAAAACAAGAAATTTAGACAGACAAGATTAAACAAACAAACAAACAAAAACAACCACTCTCTCTCTCTCTCTCTCTCTCTCTCTCTCTCTCTCTCTCTCTCTCACACAAATGAAGATGAGAATATATATATATGCTTGAGTGTAGTGTAGTGTAGTTATGAGTGTATGTAAGTGTAGATGAGGGGGGGGAGAGGAGAGGAGAGGAGGGGAGGGGAGGGAGGGAGGGGGTGTAAATAGACTAAGAAGAGGAAGAGGAGGAGGAGGAGGAGGAAGGGGAGGAGCTATACTGCACTAGGGAAGGTGTGTGGATGGGGGGGGTAGGGAGGGAGAGAGAGAGAGAGGGAGTGTAGGGAGGTGACAGAACAAGCACTGGGGGGGAGGGGGGGGGGGAAGGGAGGGTGTACAGGGCGAGTAGGAATGCTTCAAGTGTACGGGGGGTGGGGGGGAGGGGAGAAGAAGTGTAGGATGAAATAAACTAAAGAAGAAAAAAAAAAAAAAAAAAAAAGAGAGAGGCAAATTAGATTATAAGGTTTAAAGATGTAGGGAAGATACCAGGGGCACTCAGAACAAGCAGAGGGGTGCCCACAGAGGTATAGGGAGGATGTATTTAAGAGTGAACAAACAGGGTGAGAAGAAAACAAAAAAAAAAGGTAGAAAAGTTGTTTTAAAGGGTGTTTTTGAGTGTGTAGGGGCCAGTTAGGGTGTGTCTGAGTGTGTAGGGGCCAGTTAGGGTGTGTCTGAGTGTGTAGAGGCCAGTTAGGGTGTGTCTGAGTGTGATAGGGTGTGTTTTGAGTGTGTAGGGGCCAGTTAGGGTGTTTTTGAGTGTGTAGAGGCCAGTTAGGGTGTTTTTGAGTGTGTAGGGGGCAGTTAGGGTGTGTTTGAGTGTGTAGAGGCCAGTTAGGGTGTGTTTAAGTGTGTAGGGACCAGTTAGGGTGTGTCTGAGTGTGTAGGGGCTAGTTAGGGTGTGTTTGAGTGTGTAGAGGCCAGTTAGGGTGTGTTTGAGTGTGTAGGGGCCAGGCAGGGTGTGTTTGAGTGTGTAGAGGCCAGTTAGGGTGTGTCTGAGTGTGTAGGGGCCAGATAGGATGTGTTTGAGTGTGTAGGGGCCAGGTAGGGTGTGTTTGAGTGTGTAGGGACCAGTTAGGGTGTGTTTTGAGTGTGTAGAGCCCAGTTAGGGTGTGTTTGAGTGTGTAGGGGCCAGGTAGGGTGTGTTTAAGTGTGTAGGGGCCAGTTAGGGTGTGTCTGAGTGTGTAGGGGCCAGTTAGGGTGTGTCTGAGTGTGTAGGGGCCAGTTAGGGTGTTGTTTAAGTGTGTAGGGGCCAGTTAGGGTGTGTTTGAGTGTGTAGAGGCCAGTTAGGGTGTGTTTTGAGTGTGTAGAGGCCAGTTAGGGTGTTTTTGAGTGTGTAGGGGCTAGTTAGGGTGTGTCTGAGTGTGTAGGGGCCAGTTAGGGTGTGACTGAGTGTGTAGGGGCCAGTTAGGGTGTGTTTGAGTGTGTAGGGGCCAGTTAGGGTGTGTCTGAGTGTGTAGGGGCCAGGTAGGGTGTGTTTGAGTGTGCAGGGGCTAGTTAGGGTGTGTTTGAGTGTGTAGGGGCCAGTTAGGGTGTGTCTGAGTGTGTAGGGGCCAGTTAGGGTGTGACTGAGTGTGTAGGGGCCAGTTAGGGTGTGTTTTGAGTGTGTAGGGGCCAGTTAGGGTGTGTTTGAGTGTGTAGGGGCCAGTTAGGGTGTGTTTTGAGTGTGTAGGGGCTAGTTAGGGTGTGTTTAAGAGTGTAAGGGATAAGAAAAGATGTATTTAAAAATGTTTCAGTGTGTTAAGGGGAGAGAAAACATGAAAAAAGACAGGAAAGGTGTTTTGAAAGTGTTTTAAGTGTGTATTAGGAACCAAAACTAGAGATTATGGGGAAATGAGTGTGTGTGTGTATGTGTGTGTGTGTGTGTGTGTGTGTGTGTGTGTGTGTGTGTGTGTGTGTGTGTGTGTGTCTCAGGAACCAAAGAAAGGGAAATAAACGAGGAAAACTTGCAAATAAGTGTGTCATCTCAGCACCAGAGGGCCGCATAATTCCCCTTGAGAGAGGCCGGGAGGGGGCCGCCTGCCGTGAACAGCCTCATGCCAGACCAGTCATAGCAGTGTGTGTATATCGCTGGTGTATA
>NW_026973669.1:3697500-3705000 GCF_035594125.1 Scylla paramamosain
GCATTCCTCGTTTTTCCCTTCGTTTCCCTTCAAGTCTGTTGGTTCGGTGTCCAATCTCTGAGTTTTTTCCTCTTTTCCAGCGTCAAAACCCTCATTTCTACCTTCCTTTTCCTTCCTGTTTCCTGTAACATCCTCGGAACCTTTAAATCTCTCTTCGTTTTCCACCCTATCTCTTGTTTCCACATCAAATCTTTCACTTTTATCATCTTTTCCAGCGTCAAAACCCTCATTTCTACCTTCCCTTTCCTTCCTGCTTCCTGTAACACCCTCGGAACCTTTAAATCTCCCTTCATTTCCCATCCCGTCTCTTATTTCGGCATTAAATCTTTCACCTTTATCATTTCCAGCGCCAAAACCTTCATTTTTATGTTCATTTTGCGTCCCAGCTCCTGTAACAGTCTTCGAAACTTCCTTCACATCTGCTATACCACAAACCCAGTCCTTGTACTTCCCATCTATAACATCTTGTACATGTCGCTCCATAAACTCTGCGTATTTACACCAGATGTCTTCGTAAAGTGCACAGGCCACCAGGCATCGCTCAAACAGGGTCACGATCTTCACTGGGTCACCCTCTAACAGCTCAAAGTCCAGGTACTCACGCCAGTTCTTCAGTCGTTTGCGGTCCAGCGGTTTTACGTGAAAATATGGTCGTTTTATCTGTGGGGTTAGGTTAGGTTAGGTTAGGGTGTAGTTTGGTTGTTGTGTTCGTGTGTGTGTGTGTGTGTGTGTGTGTGTGTGTGTGTGTGTTATGTTTGTTTTTGTCTTCATAATTTAATGCTAAGCAAATTTGAGTTATTTTTTTAATCTAACTTAATCTAATCTAACTGAATATAACCTAACTTAACGTAACTTCATCCAAGCCTAACTTAACCTTAGCAAACCAAGTCTAATTTAACTTAATCTAACTCAACCTAACCTAATTTCAACCTAGCCTAACAAAACCTAACCTAACTTAACCTAACCAAACCTAACTTAACTCAAACTAACTTAACCTAACCTAACCAAACCTAACTTAACCTAACCTAACCTAACCTAACTTAACCAAACCTAACCAAACCTAACCTAACTTAACCTAACCAAACCTAACTTAACTCAAACTAACTTAACCTAACCAAACCTAACCTAACTTAACCTAACCAAACCTAACTTAACTCAAACTAACTTAACCTAACCAAACCTAACCTAACCAAACCAAACCAAACATAACCAAACCTAACCAAACTTAACCAAACCTAACCAAACCTAACTTAACCTAACCTAACCAAACCTAACTTAACCTAACCAAACCTAACCTAACCTAACTTAACCTAACCAAACCTAACCAAACCTAACCTAACCTAACCAAACCAAATCTAACCAAACCTAACCAAACCTAACCTAACCAAACCTAACCAAACCTAACCTAACCAAACCTAACCAAACCTAACCTAACCAAACCTAACCAAACCAAACGTAACCAAACCTAACCAAACTTAACCAAACCTAACTTAACCTAACCTAACCAAACCTAACTTAACCTAACCAAACCTAACCAAACCTAACCTAACCAAACCAAATCTAACCAAACCAAACATAACCAAACCTAACCAAACTTAACCAAACCTAACCAAACCTAACTTAACCTAACCTAACCTAACCAAACCTAACCAAACCTAACCAAACCTAACCTAACCAAACCTAACCAAACCAAACCTAACCAAACCAAACCAAACATAACCAAACCTAACCAAACTTAACCAAACCTAACCAAACCTAACCAAACTTAACCAAACCTAACCAAACCAAACTTAACCTAACCTAACCAAACCTAACTTAACCTAACCAAACCTAACCAAACTTAACCAAACCTAACCAAACCTAACTTAACCTAACCTAACCAAACCAAACCTAACCAAACCAAACCAAACCTAACCTAACCTAACCAAACCTAACCAAACCAAACCAAACATAACCAAACCTAACCAAACTTAACCAAACCTAACCAAACCTAACCAAACCTAACCTAACCAAACCAAACTTAACCAAACCTAACCAAACCTAACCTAACCTAACCTAACCTAACCAAACCTAACCTAACCTAACCTAACCAAACCTAACCTAACCTAACCAAACCTAACTTAACTTAACCTAACCAAACCAAACCTAACCAAACCAAACCAAACCAAACCAAACCTAACCTAACCAAACCAAACCTAACCTAACCAAACCTAACCAAACCAAACCAAACCAAACCTAACCTAACTTAACCTAACCTAACCAAACCTAATCAAACCTAACCTAACCAAACCTAACCTAACCAAACCAAACCTAACCTACCTTTTCTTCAAATTTCCACCTTTTATCAACTTCCTTCTCAGTTCCTTCATGAGTTTTGATGTATGATGCAACAATCTTTTCCTTCATTAGGGAGGTCAGGCGGTCCTCAGGCTGGGGTGACTGTGGGGGGGAGAGAGGGGAGGCAGTGATGAGAGGAGGGGAGAGAGAGAGAGAGAGAAAACAAGAGAGAAAGAGAGAAAGACAGAACAAATTAAACTTAGCAGTATTAACACACACACACACACACACACACACACACACACACACACACACACACACACACACACACACATACCTTCACTATTCCTCTGGCCTGCTGTGTAGAGGAGGAGGAAGAGGAAGAGGAGGAGGAGGAGGCAGCAGTGGGTTTAATCCTGAGTTCAATGTACGCCTCTTTCCTCAATGATTGGTATTCCTCCTCGGTAAGGAAGTCGTGAGGGTGGTGGTCTCTGACTAGGGCGAGGAAGCTGTGAGAGAGAGAGAGAGAGAGAGAGAGAGAGAAAATTAGCCACATGGAAGCGAAACAATTCTATATTCATCGAAAATGCAATAAACACACACACAAACACACACAATCGAACGCACGACCCCTAATTAACACAAACAAACACACAGACACACACAAACGAACGCACGACCCCTAATTAACACAAACAAACACACAGACACACACAAACGAACGCACGACCCCTAATTAACACAAACAAACACACAGACACACACAAACGAACGCACGACCGCTAATTAACACATACTGGTCCCAATGCTTGTTGTAGAGCCGAAGGGGGGTGCCAATTAGCCTCCTATACAGCCTCATGACTGCAACCAGGTCGCCGCGGCCCTGCTCGTACGCAATGCAGTCGTCCCATAACGGTGAGCTGCCCCATGATTGACCCACATGCTGCAGACCGTCCTCGTAAAGCCTGTGTGGGGGCGGTTAGGTTAGGTTAGGTTAGGTTAGGTTAGGTTAGGTTAGGTTAGGCTAGGTTAGGTTAGGTTAGGTTAGGTTAGGCTAGGTTAGGTTAGGTTAGGTTAGGTTAGGCTAGGTTAGGTTAGGTTAGGTTAGGTTAGGTTAGGTTAGGCTAGGTTAGGTTAGGTTAGGTTAGGTTAGGCTAGGTTAGGTTAGGTTAGGTTAGTGACACCCAAACACACTCTGACACACCCACACACACCCAAATACACTCTGACACACTTCTAACACACCTTAGGCACAAAAAACACACACACAAACACTCCCACTCCCACACACACACAGACACACACACACACACACACACACACACCAACCGCCCCCCACACCACCTACTCTCTAATGCACTGCTCCGACAGGCCGCGGCGCCTCACAAAAGAGGTGAAGGATGCAATGAGGGGCAGCCACAGGTCGACACAGAAGGGCACCACCTCTGTCCCCAGCAGGAGGGTGCCGAGTGCCCTGTGGGGGGAGAGAGAGAGAGAGAGAGAGAGAGAGTGGTTAGTGTGTGTGTGTGTGTGTGTGTGTGTGTGTGTGTGATTAGGAGGATTAAATACAGGAAAATAAGTTAAATAATGAGAAAAAAAGGAAATAGAGAGAGAGAGAGAGAGAGAGAGAGAGAGAGAGAGAGAGAGAGAGAGAGAGAGAGAGAGAGAGAGAGAGAGAGAGAGAGAGAGAGAGAGAGAGAGAGAGAGAGAGAGACACCACCACCACTACTACTACTATTACTACCACCACTCCTCCTCCTCCTTCTCCTTCTTCTCCTCCTCCTCCTCCTCCTTCTCCTCCTCCTCCTCTACCCACCTCTCCTCCTCTCCGTGGGCAGCCTCCATGTCCGACAGCTTCTTCCAGTAGGCGAAGCAGTAAGGGTACAGGGGCAGAAAGCCGTCAAAGGCTGAACGGACCGCTTCAAGATTGTTCTGCGGATAGTCAGGTCGTTAGGTTAGGTTAGGTTAGGTTAGGTTAATTTTTTTGTGTGTGTGTGTGTTTTGTTGGTTAAGTTAGGTTTGTTTTGTGTAAAGTTAGGTTAGATTTAATTTTTCTTGCTGTGTGTGTGTGTGTGTGTGTGTGTGTGTGTGTGTGTGTGTGTGTGTGTGTGTGTGTACAAGAGAATAGAGAAAACAAAAAATAAGAAATAATGAAAAAAAAAGGAAGAGGAGGAAAAGAGAATTATAGAACAAAGGAATGAATGAAAAAAAAAAAAAGTAGTAGTAGTAGTAGTAGTAGTAGTAGTAGTAGTAGTAGTAGTAGTAGTAGTAGTAGTAGTAGTAGTAGTAGTAGTAGTAGAACAAGAACAGAAACAATAATAGCAGTAGTAGTAGTAATAGTAGTAGATGACCACCACCACCACTACTTCTACTACCACCACCACCACCACCACCACCACCACCACCACCACCACCACCACACTCACCACCACCTCCACATGTCCCAAAAGTCTAGTCCATCCATCGAAGTCATAAGGATTACACCTCGAAAATTCCCACAACTGGTGAAGGAGATCCCAGGCTGCCTCCTCCTCCTCCCTCTTCCTCTTCTCCCTCTCCACCTCCTCCCTCTGCCTCCCCTCCTTCCGCTGCCTCTCCGCCTCCACTGTCCGACACTCCACTGTGATCTGGGCCACCTGAGTAGCTGCGGTCTTGTCTTCATTTTCAAACAGCTCTTGATAGTAACGCTTAGTCTCGTTCTCTAGTTCTGAGGTCCCTGATGCGCCGGGCAGGGTCTCAGGGGCTTGTGGGACCCCTCGGGTGTTTGCGTCTGCGGCGGCGGCAGCGGAGGACTCTGCGTTTGTCTGTACGTTTGTGTTATCGCCAACTTTGTTTGGGGTTTTGTTCTCAGACTTAGTTTCCAATTCCTTGCCCTCTCCTGCCCCTGCGGTGAGTCCTGGGGTGTTCTGGGGCCTTGGGGGGGTGTCCGGGCCTCCCCTGGCATCCTGTGGGGTCCCAGTGCCTCCCCCTTGACCCGTTTGTGGCCCCATCTCAATGCAAACAGTTTCCGCAGCACGGGACACCTGGGACCAGTCTTGTCTATATTCCTGCCCTGCGTTGGTATTGTTTGCGGCGCCGTGGGGTCCCCAGGGCATGCCAGACCCCGCCGGAGCAGTAGGACCCCCTTGCCCCCCCTGCCCTGCCTGGTGGTCTTTCTGAATGACAAAGGAATGTTCTAGGTGTGGAATTCCTGACCAGACTAGGGGAGGGTCTGGTCTTCTTAACCCCCACCCCGCACCGCTGCCCTCACCGCGCCCACGCCCTCGCCCCTTCCGCCCCGCCCCCCAGCTGCCCCGGGGGTTTGGTGGGGCTTGGGGCTCCTGGGGACACTGGTCGAAGGAGGGGGTGGAGGGGTAGTGCTGTGGATTGGTGTCTTGGCCTCGGCAGATCCTGTAGAGCGAGAGAAAGAGAGAGAGAGAGAGATGAGAATAATAACAATAATAATAATAATGATAATAATAATAATAATAATAATAATAATAATAATAATAATAATGAAAGTAATAATGATAGTATTTAATAAGATTAGTTTAAGGTACACAAAAATATTAAGATTAAGAAAGAAAGGAATGAAAAAAGCCACTTAACTCTTGCAATTTTAAGATGGACATAACAAAAAAATTAAATGATTAAGGAGATAGACTTGACCAGCACCACCATGCCTTCCCAGCCAGTCCTTACCAGTTTGGGTCTTCCTCGTAGTGTGGGACCCTCCTCATGGGGTCTACCTGGGCCTCATACTCCCCTGGCCGCCCCTGTCCCGCTGCTACGGCTGGGGGGGGCAACCGCGTCGTCTCCGGCTTGTTCACGTTGCCTGAAACTATTGGGTTAAGTTAGATATAGCTCTCTCTCTCTCTCTCTCTCTCCTACTACTACTACTACTACTACGACCAATGGGAGCCCCGAACAACACAGGTCTTACATCTGCGCCCCGCCCTTCCTCTCCTGGCGGGGAATGGCATTGTATTGCCTCAAACGCTCCCAAACATCAGGTCAGGTCGGGTCAAGGTCACCAGGGGAGGGAAATGTAGTATTGTAAACAACACACTGTCTCCTCCCTTGGTCTGGGTCTTGGTCTGGGTCCTGGCCGCAGCTGTGTTGTTGTGGTCGCCACGAGCCTAAACTATTTATTACTGTTTATTTATTTTTATGTAGGAAGTGCACCAACCAAGAGCAATAAATTGAAATAAAAAAAAGCCCACTGAAGTGCTGGTCCCTGAACAGAGTTGCAAGCGGTAGTAAAAAATTAAAGAATAAGTGTTTGTACCAGTAGTGGTATTGTGATAGAAAACGGAATATTTTTAGCGGTAACTAGTATTTTTTTTCTGAGTATTCGCATTTCTCCCTCTGAGTTGAAGGAAAATAGCTAATAAATCAAACTCCAACGTAATGTTTTGAAACGTTACTGTAATACCATATAGGTTAAAAATACATGACAGAAAACGGAATATTTTTAGCGGTAACTAGTGTTTCTTGCTATGTACAACTTTTCACTGTCTTTATAATGATGTACAAACAGCATATGTTCTTCAACGGTAATTAAATATTGTATCAACTCTGCATGGCATTCATATAATTACTCATTCATTTCTTTATTCACTTATTCATTCGTATTTCAATAACAATATTTCAGACAGACAGACAGACAGACAACACTCGTAAAAACATCACTGCAATTTCATTTTTAAGCTCAAATTCCACAACTATGAAAAAATAAACAAATAAAATAAATGAATAATAAAATAGGCGAATAAGAGTAAATGAAGTTAATAAAAATGTTGATATTCTTGATGTTTATATTGTTAATTATGATGTTAAAATTAATTATTAAGGTTTTCCTTCAGATGTGTGGGAGAGGAGAGGATGGAAGAGGAAGAAGAAGAGGAGGAGATAAAAAAAAAAGGAAGAACAAGGGAGGAGACGAGTGATGGAGAAAGGGAGGAAGACCAAAGGGAGAAAGAAGTAAAGAATAGAAGAGATGAAGAAAGACAAGGAGAGAGAAGAAAATATAAGATGAAGAATAGAGAAGAAAGAAGACAAAGAAGATGAAAAGGAAGAGGAGGAAGAAAGAAGAAAGGAGGATGAAAGAAGTAAGAGAATAAGAAGAATAAGAGAGAAGAAAGATGAAAGGAAGAGGAGGAAGAAAAGAGGAAGAAAGAAGAAAAGAGGATGAAAGAAGGAGGAGGAAGAAAGAAGAAAAAAAAGAAAAAAAAAAAAAAAGAA
>NW_026973669.1:3707500-3727500 GCF_035594125.1 Scylla paramamosain
AAGTAAAGCATTTAAAATAAACACAATCTTTCAAACTAACAAGGGAAAACAGTGAAATGTGAACCAGGCCTACCAAAAAAAAAATAAATAAATAAATACATAAATAAATACATAAATAAAAAAATAAAAAAAAGTTTATACACGGTCCCAAAGATATACAGGAAATATTAATTGCCCTGAAGCTTGAAATTAATAGGACGTGCTGGGAAAAGCTTGGAAGTTGGCGATTAATGCTTAAATGTAGGAAAAAAAATAGAAAAAAAATAATAAAATAAACAAATGAAAAAAAAAAATGAAAATGAAAAATGTAAATAGTTTTTTTTTGGCGATAAACTATACAAAAAAAAAAATAAAAAATAAATAAATAAAATAAATAAATGAATAAATAAATGCAGGAGGGATATTGTGGCCAAACCTACAATACTTAAAAAAACAAACAAATAAATAAATAAATAAATAAATAAATAAATAAATAAATATATAAAAAA
Source organism: Scylla paramamosain (assembly GCF_035594125.1). Lineage (NCBI taxonomy): Eukaryota > Metazoa > Arthropoda > Malacostraca > Decapoda > Portunidae > Scylla > Scylla paramamosain. The sequence continues at coordinate 3,707,989 of NW_026973669.1, forward strand.
CAAAATAAAAAATAGTGGAAGACAAGCCTACTACTAAACTTAACTTAGAAACTTAACAAACGAACTTAATATTAAACTTAAGTCATAGAATCACTAAGATCAAATAAGCTTATGAACTAATTAACTCTTAAGCTTTTTTTAAACAACAGCAAATAAAATACAACTAATTTATCCCATTGCTTATAAATACACTCTCCTTCTTTTTAAATTGTGCCTACTTTTTGAGTTTTTGTGAAGGATGGGCACCAAAAATTCATAAACGAAAGAAAACGGTATTAAATGTTCTAATAGGCTAAAGATTCTGGCGTTTATTGTTGCAGAGTCGAAAGAAAATGGTATTGTTCTAATAGGCTAAAGATTCTGGCGTTTATTGTTGCAGAGTCGAAAGAAAATGGTATTGTTCTAATAGGCTAAGGATTCTGGCGTTTATTGTTGCAGAGTCGAAAGAAAACGGTATTAATTGTGTTCTAATAGCCTAAAGATTCTGGCGTTTATTGTTGCAGAGTCAAAAGAAAACGGTATTATGTTCTAGTAGGCTAAAGATTCTGGCGTTTATTGTTGCAGAGTCAAAAGAAAACGGTATTATGTTCTAGTAGGCTAAAGATTCTGGCGTTTATTGTTGCAGAGTCGAAAGAAAATGGTATTGTTCTAATAGGCTAAGGATTCTGGCGTTTATTGTTGCAGAGTCGAAAGAAAACGGTATTAATTGTGTTCTAATAGCCTAAAGATTCTGGCGTTTATTGTTGCAGAGTCAAAAGAAAACGGTATTATGTTCTAGTAGGCTAAAGATTCTGGCGTTTATTGTTGCAGAGTCAAAAGAAAACGGTATTAAATGTTCTAATAGCCTAAAGATTCTGGCGTTTATTGTTGCAGAGTTGAAAGAAAACGGTATTAAATGTTCTAATAGGCTAAAGATTCAGGCGTTTATTGTTGCCGAGTCAAAAGAAAACGGTATTAAATGTTCTAATAGGCTAAAGATTCAGGCGTTTATTGTTGCAGAGTCAAAAGAAAACGGTATTAAATGTTCTAATAGCCTAAAGATTCAGGCGTTTATTGTTGCAGAGTCAAAAGAAAACGGTATTATGTTCTAATAGGCTAAAGATTCTGGCGTTTATTGTTGCAGTCAAAAGAAAACAGTATTAAATGTTCTAATAGCCTAAAAAATCTGGCGTTTATTGTTGGTTATTCAAATATTGTCAAGAAATGTTAATTATCACAAGATTTTATGAAGTTTACGGTAAAGATTCATAAACGTAAGAAAACTGCATTCCGTTATAAATATCTAAAGATTCTGGCGTTTATAGTTGCCGAGTTATTCAAACATTACCGACTAAAACATCACAATTAATTATTTTCTAGTTTACACTAAAAAAATTCATAAACGTACAAAAACTATATTCTTTTTATAAATATCTAAAGATTCTGGAGCTTATAGTTGCCGAGTTATTCAAATATTGTCAAGAAAAGTTATCACAAGATTTTATAAAAGTTTACGGTAAAAATTCATAAACGTAAGAAACTGCATTCCCTGTTATAAATATCTAAAGATTCTGGCGTTTATAGTTAACGAGTTATTCAAATATTGTCAAGAAATACTAATTATCACAAGATTTTATAAAGTTTACGGTAAAAATTCATAAACGTAAGAAACAGCATTCCCTGTTATAAATATCTAAAGATTCTGGCGTTTATAGTTAGCGAGTTATTCAAATATTATCCACCAAAATTAAATATCACGACCAAGACTTGTATAAACGCGATGAATATTTTATAAACGAAACGAAAACTGTATTTGATGTAGTTAGGTGAAGGTTCTGGCGTTTATAGTCAGGTTAAGTTAGTCGTTGATGAGAGAAAAAAAAATATTGAGATTATAAAAAATAAAATAAATAAGTAAATAAATAAACAGATAAATAAAAAATAAATAAATTCAAATATTATTCTTTTTCTTTTTCTTATTCTATTTAAGAATGTTCCCCTTCTTTTCATATTTGCTCTTCTTCTTCTTCTTCTTCCTCCTCCTCCTCATTTCTTCTTCCTTCTTTTCCTCTTCCTCTTCCTTCTTATCATCTTCTATTAATTTCTTCTTCTCTTTTCTATCTTCTTTTCTTTTCCTCCTCTCTCTCTTCCTCTTCCTCCTCCTCCTCCTCCTCCTCCTCCTCTTCTCTTAATCTCTTCTTCCTTCTCTTCTCTCTCTCTCTCTCTCTCTCTCCTCTCAATTTCTTTTAATTTTCTCTATTCCTTCCTTTTGCTTTTCCTCCTCCTCCTCTTCCTCTTCTCTTCTTTCCTTCCTCCTCTTCTTCTCTTCCCCCTCTTCTCTCTTCTTTCTTCTTTTCTTCTCTTTTCTCTCTCTTCCTTTCACCCTCTCCTTCCTCTTCTCTTTTCTCTTCCTCTTCTCTCTTCTCTTCCTCATCCTCCTCCTCCTCCTCCTCCTCCTCCTCCTCCTCCTCCTCCTCCTCCTCTCTCTCTCTCTCTCTCTCTTCTTTCTTTTCCTTCTATTAATGGGTTAGGTTGAGAGAGAGAGAGAGAGAGAGAGAGAGAGAGAGAGAGAGAGAGAGAGAGAGAGAGAGAGAGAGAGAGAGAGAGAGAGAGAGAGAGAGAGAGAGAGAGAGAGAGAGAGAGAGAGAGATTAGATTAAGTTAGGTTAGGTTAGGTTACGTTAGGTTAGAGAGAGAGAGAGAGAGAGAGAGAGAGAGAGAGAGAGAGAGAGAGCTAGGTTGATGGGGATTTCACTTATCCAGTACTGTCACGTGAACGAACAGAGCAGAGGGCGCCACAAGCTTTCCAGTCATGTCTGTCAGATGAACGTGTCTGTAACCTGTTCGGGGAGAGAGAGGGAGAGGGGAGAGAGGGAGAGAGGGAGAGAGAGAGGGAGAGAGTGTTAGTTATACGGACGGACAGACAGACAGACACACGCAGAGAGAGAGAGAGAGAGAGAGAGAGAGAGAGAGAGAGAGAGAGAGAGAGAGAGAGAGAGAGAGAGAGAGAGAGAGAGAGAGAGAGAGAGAGAGAGAGAGAGAGAGAGAGACAGAACAGGTGATAGAGACAAGAAAAGCAAACAAACAAACAAACAAACAAACAAGCATAAACACTCAAAAAAAACACCAAAAAAACAAAACACAACACAAAAATCAAACAAAACACCCAAATAACAAAAAAACACAAAAAAAACACAAGCATACCTTTTGAACAGCATCCCAGCCTAACCTGACCCCCCACTGCACCCCTGCCCGCCCCCTGCCTTCCCTGACTCACCAGTGGCCAGGGACCTGAAGGGGATGCAGCACAAGGCCAACACCGGGTCACTTGCAAGGGAGCTCTCGTCACGGAGGGAGAAGTACAGGAGGGATACTTCAGGGACTTTAATGGTCACCTCCAGTGTTTCATTCCATACGGGGTTGAAGCCTGCAAGAAGTTGGGGGTGTTTAGGGGTGATTAGGGGTGTTTTGGGGTGTTTAGGGGTGATTAGGGGTGTTTTGGGGTGTTTTGGTGTGTTTAAGGGTGTTTTGGTGTGTTTTTGGGTGTTTTAGGTGTGTTTTTTGGTGTTTTTTGGTGTTTTTAGGTGTTTTTGGTGTTTTGGGGTGTTTTTGGTGTTTTTGGTGTGTTTTTAGGTGTTTTTGGGGGTGTTTATGTGTTATGGTGTGTTTTTGGGGTGTTTTTTGGTGTTTTTAGGTGTTTTTGAGTTATGGTGTGTTTTTGGGGTGTTTTTTGGTGTTTTTAGGTGTTTTTGAGTGTTTTTGGGTGTTTTTGGTGTGTTTTGGGGTGTTTTTGGTGTGTTCTAGGGTGTTTTGGTGTGTTTTTGTGTGTTTTTGGGTGTTTTGGTGTGTTCTTGGGTATTTTTGGTGTGTTTTGGTGTGTTTTGGTGTGTTTTTAGGTGTTTTTGGGGGTGTTTATGTGTTATGGTGTGTTTTTGGGGTGTTTTTTGGTGTTTTTAGGTGTTTTTGAGTGTTTTTGTGTATTTTAGGGTGTTTTGGGGGTGTTTTTGAGTGTTTTTGTGTATTTTAGGGTGTTTTGGGGGTGTTTTTGAGTGTTTTTGTGTATTTTAGGGTGTTTTTGAGTGTTTTTGGGTGTTTTGAGGTGTTTTGGGAAATGGTTTGTTGTTTTTTTTGTATATCTGTGTGTTTGTTTTATCTGTCTGTCTGTCTCTTTGCTTTATTTTGTGTTTGGGGGTTAAAAGGTGTGTTTGGGGTGTTTGGGGAGGTAAGGGGGGTGTTTGGGGGGGTTGTGGGGAGTAAGGGGGTGTATCTGGGGTGTTTGTTTGTGTGTGTGTGTGTTTGTTTGTTTGTTTGTTTGTTCTCTCTCTCTCTCTCTCTCTCTCTCTCTCTCTCTCTCTCTCTCTCTCTCTCTCTCTCTCTCTCTCTCTCTCTCTCTAACCTAACCTAACCTGACCTGACCTGACTCTTACCATTATTCTTGACGACCTTGGTTCTCTGCTTCTGATGGTCAATAGGGTGACCTCTGACCTTCAACTGTACGTAAGGGTCAACTATGTCACCCTTCTTGGCGCTGTCTGGGAGGTGTTGCCCGCTCAGCACCACCACCCGCACCACCTTGCTGGGTCTGAGGGAGAGAGAGGGAGAGGGAGAGGGAGAGAGAGAGAGAGGGAGAGAGGGAGAAGGAGGGAGAAAGAGGGTAAGGGTGTTTGGTGGGTTTCAATAGGGAGAAGGGAGGGAGAAGGGAGAGAAGAGAGGAAGGGAAGGAGGGAAGGAGGGATGGAGGGACAGGAGGGAGGGAGAGAGGAGAGGGTGGGAGGGAGAAGAGAGGGAGGGAGGGACAGGAGGGAGAAATAAACAAATATTATTAAAAATTATTGTTTCATCTCTTTCTCTTTCACACACACACACACACACACACACACACACACACACACACACGCACCCAAAACACACGAAAAACACCCAAAAACACACAAAAACACACCAAAAACACCCAAAAACACACCAAAAAACACCAAAAACACCCAAAAACACCAAAACACCCCAAAACACACCAAAAAACACCCAAAAACACACCAAAAACACCCAAAAAACACCCAAAAACACACCAAAACACACCCAAAACACAAAAAAACACACCAAAAACACCCAAAAACACCCAAAAACACCCAAAAAACACCAAAAACACCCAAACAAACACCAAAAACACCAAAAACACCCAAAAAACACCCCAAAAACACCCCAAAACACACCAAAAACACCCAAAACACAAAAAACACCCAAAAACACCCAAAAATACCAAAAACACCAAAAACACCCATAAACACACCAAAAACACACCAAAAAACACACAAAAACACCCAAAAACACCAAAAACACCCAAAAACACACAAAAAACACACCAAAAACACCAAAAACCCCAAAAAAAAACAAAAAAACCCAAAAAACACACCAAAAACACACCAAACCACACCAAAAACACCAAAAACACACCAAAAAACACCCAAAAACACACCAAAAACACCCAAAAACACCCAAAAACACCCAAAACACACCAAAAACACCAAAAAAACCAAAAACACCCAAAAACACACAAAAACACACCAAAAACACCCAAAAAACCCAAAAAACACACCAAAAAAACACACATATATAACTATTATTATCATTATTATTATCACCCTTCCCTCACCCCACACACACACACACACACACACACACACACACACACACACACACACCTCTCGGCAGCCTCCAGGGGGTTGTAAGGTTCCTCCCGCAGCAGAATAGGTGGCTTTAAAACATATCCACAGTTTCCATTACTTTTAAATAGTGCATTGTTGTAGAAATTTGCTTTATCTTCTGTCTGCATGTTGAGAGCCACTGTGGGAGAGAGAGAGAGAGAGCAGAGAGAGAGAGAGAGAGAGAGAGAGAGAGAGAGAGAGAGATGAGAGAGAGAGAGAGAGAGAGAGAGAGAGAGATGAGATGTGATTAGTTTATTTTTTTCAGTTTAATTTGCTACTACTACTACTATTACTACTGAGAGAGAGAGAGAGAGAGAGAGAGAGAGAGAGAGAGAGAGAGAGAGAGAGAGATGAGAGAGAGAGAGAGAGAGAGAGAGAGAGAGAGAGAGATAGAGAGAGAGAGAGAGAGAGAGAGAGAGAGACCCAAACACACACAAAACACACCCAAAACACACTCAAAATACATCCAAAACACACTCAAAACACACCCAAACACTCAAACACACTCAAACACACTCAAACACACTCAACACACCCAAATACACCCAAATACACCCAAAACACACCCCAAACACTCCTAAACACACCCAAACACACTCAAACACACCCAAACACACTCCAAAACACACCCAAACACACTCAAAACACACCCAAACACACTCAAACACACACAAACACACTCAAAACACACCCAAACACACTCAAACACACCCAAACACACACCAAAACACACTCAAACACACCCAAACACACCCAAAACACACCCAAACACACCCAAACACACCCAAACACACCTCAAAACACACCTAACACACCCAAACACACTCAAAACACACCCAAACACACCCAAACACACCCAAATACACCCAAAACACACCCAAAACACACCCAAACACTCCTAAACACACTCAAAACACACTCAAAACACAGCAACACACACTCAAAACACACCCAAACACAGCAACACACACTCAAACACACCCAAAACACACTCAAACACAGCAACACACACACAAACACACTTAAACACACTCAAAACACCCTAAAATACACCCAAACAAAGCAACACAAAGGAAGAACAAGACTGGGATAAGAAAAAAAGGAAAAATATATGATGGAAAATTAGAAAAATATTATGTTAAAAAATAGAAAAATAAGAAAATGAAAAAGATGAAAAAGACAAAAAGGAAAACTGAAAAAATTGACAAAAATTGCAAAAAAAAAGAAAAAATGAAGGAAAAGACATAAAAAATAAATAATGATAATAATAATGAAAAAAAAAAAAAAACTAAAAATGACAAATTAAATTCAAAAAATGAAACGAAAATGGCAAAAAAAAAAATGAAGAGAATGAAAAATAAATAAATGAAAACGAAAAAAACTAAAAAAAATGAAGAAAAACGAAAAAAATGAAAAAATGAAAAAAAACGAAATAAAAAAAAATATAATAATAAAAAAACGAAAATGAAAAAAAAACAATAGATAAATAAACGAAAAAGAATGAAAAAAATAAAAATAATAAAAATAATAATAAAAAAACGAAAAATAAATAAAAAAGAACCAAAACTTTTCCTTCCTTTCCTCTCACAAACAAAAAACAAAAAAAAACAAACCAAACAAACAAAAACCAAAAAAAAACCCACACACACACACATATATACCCTCCCACATATTATCATTATTATTACATACCCTCCCCCACCCACACACCCGACCCCCTGACCCGAAACCCACCAATCTGACAACCAACACTCCAGAAGGGATAGGGCTTGAGGTTGGAGGAGTCAGTCCGGGTGCCGAGGGGATAGACCTTGGTAACGTGCCTCTCTGTAAAATTCATGAACTGGTCTGGCGTGGCTTCAAACAGACCCTTTGCTTTTGTCTCCCCAATGGACGGGGTGTGGACGCACTTGTCTGGGGAGAGAGAGAGAGAGAGAGAGAGAGAGAGAGAGAGAGAGAGATATAGAGATAGAGAGAGATTTTTACTTAGTTCCTGTAATGAAATTATATAAATGAACACAAATTTGAGAGAGAGAGAGAGAGAGAGAGAGAGAGAGAGAGAGAGAGAGAGAGAGAGAGAGAGAGAGAGAGAGAGAGAGAGAGAGAGAGAGTGTGTTTTTTTGTTTTAAAAGGAATAAAATCGTGTTTTTTTTTTTGGAGGGGGTTGAGAGAAGGCGAAAAAAGTTGCTGTTTTAAGTAAGAAAGAGAAGAATTTGTAGTGTTTTTTAATGAGAAAGGACACAGAAAACAAACAAACAAACAAACAAACAAACAAACAAACAAACAATATCTTTCAAATATATTTAAGTATAGTCTTTTTAAACAACTATATAAAAAAAAAACATTATTTAAGCCTGATGTAAATTTACTGATATATAAAAAACAACAAACAAACAAACAAATAAACAAAAAAAAAACAATATCTTTCAAATATATTTAAGTATAGTCTTTTCTAAACAACTATATATAAAAGAAAAAACATTATTTAAGCCTGATGTAAATTTACTGATATATAAAAAACAAACAAACAAACAAACAAATAAACAAAAAAAAAAACAATATCTTTCAAATATATTTAAGTATAGTCTTTTTAAACAACAATATATAAAAAAAAAAAACATTATTTAAGCCTGATGTAAATTTACTGATATATAAAAACAAACAGAACAAACAAACAAACAATATCTTTCAAATATATTTAAGTATAGTCTTTTTAAACAACAATATATATAAAAAAAAACATTATTTAAGCCTGATGTAAATTTACTGATATATAAAAAACAAACAAACAAACAAACAAACAAACAACACAAAACAGAACCATCCAACCGTCTCACTTACAAGTCTCAAATGCATCTTGGAAGGATATAAATTTCTTCCCTTCCAGAATATTAACAACTCGGGTCAGCTCAGGGGCCAGGGGCTTGTGGGGCTTCTGCGGGAGGTCAGGTCAGGTCAGGTCACGCTTAGGTTAAAGATTGTTAGGGTAAATCATTTATTTTTTAGAGAGAGAGAGAGAGAGAGAGAGAGAGAGAGAGAGAGAGAGAGAGAGAGAGAGAGAGAGAGAGAGAGAATCTTTTTCTTAATTTTCTTTCTCAATGACTAAATAAATATATATAGTATTTAATGAAAGCTGGTTAATAAAAATGAAAAAACAAAACAGTTTAATATTTTTTTTTCATATTATTATTTCATTCTTTCTTTATTTATTTTGTTCTATTATTTATTCACTTTTTTTCTATTATTCTTCTTCTTTATTATTTATTTATTTATTATTTCTCTCAAAGCAGTGAGTGTAAAGATGCACGCCCCAAGTCTCAGCCAATGGGGTGGCAAGGCTCACACACACGCACATGCCAGCTAGCCAATCACAAGCCAGGACAGACATTGAAGGGATGCTGAATATAAATACAAATAAATAAATAAATAAATAAATAAATAAATATGATAAATAATTGAAATATAAAGAAATTAAATACTTTTTTTTCACTAGTTAAAAAAGACTAATTAAATAAACCAATAAACAATGAATAAATAAATAAAATAAATAGATAAATAAATACGGAAAAAAATCATCACTCGACACCCTTAAAAAAATAAAATAAAATAAATAAATAAAATAATAATAATAATAATAATAATAATAATAATAATAATAATAATAATAATAATAATAATAAACACACGCACACACACACACACACACACACTCTCCCTCTCTCTACCTGTTCCTGACTCATTGTATATTTACGAAGAGAATTTTGTCTAGACCGGATGGAATTTCTGAAGCTTCGGTAGAGAGAGCGAACCTGAAGAGAGAGAGAGAGAGAGAGAGAGAGATGAGAGAGAGAGAGAGAGAGAGAGAGAGAGAGAGAGAGAGAGAGAGAGGAGAGAGAGAGAGAGAGGAGAGAGAGAGAGTTATATCAGAAAGTAAATAATAAAGAAAAAAAAATGGATATTAAGAAAATGCGTGATATATTTGAAAAAATGCGCCGAAAATTTGAAAAGATGCCAGTATTTTTTTTCTTTCCTCTCATATGCATAAGTAAATAAATAAATAAATAAATAGAAATTGAACTAAAAAGGGGAATCAGTAAATTTAAAATAATAGAATGTGCAAAAATGGCAAAATTTGAAAGATGCGTTGAAAAAGAACCATCATCTATTTTTTTTTCCAATATGCATGAAAATAGAAATAAATAAAATAACTATGAAAAAAAAATAAATAATAACAGCAATAACTTGTTAAAATATACAGTGATAAATTTGAAGGGTGAATTACCTAAAGGAACCATTTTTTTTTTTTTTCAAGTTTTAAAAGAACCATCAACTATTTTCCCATTATACAAAAAAAAAATAAAATAAATAAAGAACTAAAAATAACTGAAAATATAGCAAAAAATAGATAAATAAATTAAAATAAAATAAATAAATAAATAATAATAATAATAATAATAACAACAACAACAACAACAACAATAATTTGGATGCTAAAATATATCAAGTGATAAATTTTGAAAGATGCACTGCCTACCATAAAATACAAATAAGCAATAAAATAAGCAAAGTAATAAATTTGAACGGTACACTTGCTAAAAGGAACCATCGAATTTTTCCAAAGATAAGAAATATTGCAAATAGTCTATATAAATAAATAAATAATAATAAATAAATAAACAAATAACCACTAAAATAAGCAGAGTAATAAATTTGAACGATGCATTAGCTAAAGGAACCATTCAAATCTTTACCCTGAATATTCCATCAACCTCAACGGAAAGTCCTGGAAGACACACTCCCATGGGCAGCCTCAGGAAGGAGGCGTCCTGCCCCAGGGATACAATGTACAGGATATGCAGACTCAGAAACTATCGTACGAGCTCAAAGAATTATCGTAAATGTTTCAGAATTATTGTACAATTCCAAAACTATCTTACAAGCTCAAAAAAAATATCGTACTCAATCAAAAACTATTGTAATAACTCAAAAAACTATCGTGCGAGCTCAAAGAATTATCGTACATGTTTCAGAATTATTGTACAACTCCAAAACTATCTTACAAGCTCAAAAAATTATCGTACTCGATCAAAAACTATTGCACGATCTCAAAAACTATTATACAAACTAAAAAGAATTATTGTACCCATTTGAGAATAATCGTATGAATTCAAAAACCTATACACTCTCAAAAGACTATCTTACAAACTTGAAAATTATTGTACAGCCTCAAAAACCAACATTTAAACTATATATATATATAAAAAAAAAAGAAAACTATCGTACAAACCTGGGAATTACTGTACCAACAAAAAAGCATTGTACAGACGCAAAAAAAGTATTGTACACTCAGAAAACTATCGTACAAACTTGGGAATTACTGTACCAACAAAAAAGCATCGTACAGACCCAGAAAAGTATTGTACACTCAAAAAAAAGTATTGTACAAACTAGCTTATATTCAACTGTACCTCGTATGTGTAATATATCAGCTTGGAAAAGATCGAGGGGGAAAAATGGAAAAAAAAAAATCAGTATTATTCCACTGAAACGAGAGGAGGAGAAAAGCGAAGAAACATGACAAAATGCACATAATAATAATAATAATAATAATAATAATAACAATAATAATAATAATAATAATAATAATAATAATAATAATAATAATACATATTTTGAACAAGAAAAGAATAAGAAAAAAACTGAAAACCCAGACAAAATAGAAAAAAATAATTACGATGAAAATTAAACAATAAATAAATAAAGAAAGAAAGAATAAATAAAGCAGTTTCCAACTATGAAAACAAACACAAAATAAATAAACAAATAAATAAATAACAGCTACCAAGATTATTAAACATTTTTTTCTTTACTGAGAAATAAACGAAAAAAAAAATAAATAAATAAATAAATAAATAAACCAATAAAAGCTTCCAAGATCAAGATTAAGACAAAAAAAAAGTTGCCAATTACTCACTTTCTTGGACTGAGAGGCACCATCATCACTGTCTATATAATCTATCGCATCTTGGTCATCTTCCTCGTCATCTGACTCCACATCCGCCCCTGCAGGTGTGGACAGGTGTGTGGAGTTAGGTTAGGTTAGGTGTGGATTAAATTTTTTTTTTTCGAATTTTTTTTTTTTCGTTTGGTTTAGTTCAATTTTTTTTTTCATTCATTCATTCAATCTTTTTTTTTCTTTCTCTCTCTCTCTCTCTCTCTCTCTACATATATATATTCTTTCTTTAATTTCTCTTTCTCATACACACACAAACTCTCTCTCTCTCTCTCTCTCTCTATCACTCTCTCTCTCTCTCTCTCTCTCTATCACTTTTTTTCTCTCTCTACATATATATATTTTTTCTTTAATTTCTCTCTCATACACACAAACTCTCTCTCTCTCTCTCTTTTTTCTCTCTACATATATATATTTTTTTCTTTAATTTCTCTCTCATACACACACAAACTCTCTCTCTCTCTCTCTCTCTCTCTCTCTCTACATATATATATTCTTTCTTTAATTTCTCTCTCATACACACACAAACTCTCTCTCTCTCTCTCTCTCTCTACATATATATATTCTTTCTTTAATTTCTCTTTCTCATATACACACAAACTCTCTCTCTCTCCCTTCTCTCTCTCTACATATATATATATTCTTTCTTTAATTTCTCTCTCATATACACACAAACTCTCTCTCTCTCTCCCTCTCTCTCTCTCTCTCTCTCTCTCTCTCTCTCTCTCTCACCTTGTGGCTTCTTGGCCCTCACAATAATCTTATTCTTCAGTTCCTCCGGGGAAGGTAGGGCCACTAAATCTCTCGAGGCCGGCTCGGTAAAAAGCATATCTGAACGAAAAAACGAAAAATAAATAAAATTACACGAAATAACACACAATTACACATGGTTACATATAATTACACACACATACTCACCTCCTAGAATCTCCTCCATCTGTTGAACCATAACCCTTTGCTGGTCCAGGCACAGGTGGTTCTCAATGGATAAAATAACAGGGTAAGGTGTGGCTTCAAATGCGTAGGCCTTCACCCCATCCCTCAACACTTCATGTAGGGTGATTTTTGACGTTAGGGTGTGCCCGTGATAAATAATTGGCTCCCCTTCGTCTCCATCCCACACGTCCACTGCAGAAGTGTTTGTTTAGGTTAGTGAGTGATTTTTTGGGTGTTTTTTTGGTGTTTTGGGTGTTTTTTTTGGGTTTTTTTGTGTTTTTTTGTGTTTTTTGGTGTTTTTGGGTGTTTTTTGGTGTTTTTTGGGTGTTTTTTGGTGTTTTTTGGGTTTTTTGGGGTGTTTTGGTGTTTTGGGTGTTTTTTGGTGTTTTGGGTGTTTTGGTGTGTTTTTTGGTGTTTTTTGGGTTTTTTTGGGGTGTTTTTTGGGTATTTTTTTGTGTTCTTGTTTTTGGGTGTTTTTTTGGTGTGTTTTTGGTGTTTTGGGGTGTTTTTTGGGTGTTTTTTGGGTGTTTTTTGGTGTTTTGGGGTGTTTTTTGGGTGTTTTTTGGGTGTTTTGGGGTGTTTTTTGTGTGTTTTTCATGTTTTTGGGTGTTTTTGGTGTGTTTTTATGTGTATTTACAATAAATAAATAAAAAAAAAAATACAGAAATTACTTATAAATACTTAAACACTTAAAAAAAACACTTAAATAAATAAAATAAATAAATAAATAAATACAGAAATTACTTATAAATACTTAAACACTTAAAAAAACACTTAAATAAATAAAATAAATAAATAAATAAATATAGGAATTACTTATAAATACTTACACTTAAAAAAAATAAAATAAAATAAAAAAAAATTAAATAAAAAAAATAAAATAAATCAATAAATAAATAAATAAGTTATATAAATACTTACAAAGACTTACAAATCACTTAACACACTTACATTCCAGCAGCCGGCAGCCTCTCTTAAGTGCACTGATGTATCCCTCCACACTGCTCTCCCCCGCCAGCTGGTGCCCCGTCAGGTAACTGTGGGGGGGGGTGGGGGAGGGCGTGAGTCTTGGTACTGTACACACACACACACACACACACACACACACACACACACACAGACAGACAGACAGACAGACAGACAGACAGACAGACAGACAGACAGACAGACAGACAGACAGATAGATAGATAGATAGATAGATAGATAGATAGATAGATAGATAGATAGATAGATAGACAGACAGACAGACAGACAGACAGACAGACAGACAGACAGACAGACAGACAGACAGATAGATAGATAGATAGATAGATAGATAGATAGATAGATAGATAGACAGACAGACAGACAGACAGACAGACAGACAGACAGACAGACAGACAGACAGACAGACAGACAGACAGACAGACAGACAGACAGACAGACAGATAAATGACTGTTTAGTGTGCATGTGTGTGTGTGTTCAGATAGATACACACACACACACACACACACACACACACACACACACGTACAGACACACAGACGTACGTATTGTGGGAGGACGAGATGTAGTAGTGAGAGAAGGGCCGCGTCATGTCCTGCCACACGGTGCGCTGGTGGTGGCTCGTGTACACGTCAAACATGTCCGACAGCAGCATGTGGTAGAAGCCTGCAATGGTGGTGGTGGTGGTAGTGGTGGTGGTGGTGGTGGTGGAGGTGGTGGTGGTGGTGGTGGTAGTGGAGACAGCCTAATTTAACCTTTTATCTAATATTTCATTTAATTTAACCTAATTATACTTTTAATCTAATCTTTTATCTAATTTAACCTAATTTAATCTTTAATTTCTCATAGTACAATTACACAGTCCTCCATCCCCCCCCCCCACTACCCACCCCCCACCTCCTCCTCCTCCTCCTCCTCCGCTTAAAACAAACAAACAAACAAACAATTTCTAACAAGTCCCTCTCTCCTGCCAGGGTTGAGTTGTCACCACCACCACCACCACCACCACCACCACCACCACCACTCCTTTAAACCCCCCCAAAAAAACACTCTTTAAACCCCCCAAAAAATTAAAAAAACACTCTTTAAACCCCAAAAAACCTTAAAAAAACACTCTTTAAACACCCCAACAAGCTTAAAAACACCTAAACTCACCAGAAAAACCCTTTACAGCCCCCCTTAGACCCCCCACGCCCCCCAAGCCCCCCCCAAGCCCCCCACAACCCAGCACGTACCATCCTGAGTCATGTAACCCTTTTCCTTCAGGCTGCTAATCTCAAATTCAGCAATAATTTTTCCTGCGTCCTCTTCCGTCAATGTGTCGAGGCCCTGCTCCCCCACCAGGAAGGAGAGGAGCTGGCTGGCACTCATCATCATGGTCTTCTCACTGGCGTACCTGTGGGGGGTGAGGAGGGGCGGGAATGTCTCAAATACCAGCCTATGTCTCGGAAATTTTAAAAAAAATGCGTTTTTATCGAAAGTCCATAAAGATTGTGGTTTAATGGGTGTTTTGATGGGTGTGTGTGTGTGTGTATGTGTGTGTGTGTGAAGGGGAATCTCTCTCTCTCTCTCTCTCTCTCTCTCACCTTTTAAACAGCTTCTCGATCTCCGGCATCTTCAACAGAGCGTGATAGAACGACACAAACTCGTCAACTTCAAGGACCTGCTCACCACCTCTCTTCTGCTTGCTCGTGTTTGCTTGCTGTGGGGCAGGGGAGGGAGAGAGAGCTGTAAAAACATCCTTAAAAACCCCATGTGTCATTTTAACGAGTGTCTAGATAGCTGTGGTGGTTCTCAAGGGTGTTTATCCTGTTGTTAATGTACAAGTGTTGTTAATCTGTCACTGGAACTGTTAAAATAGCCTTGAAAACCTGTGTCACTTCAGCTAGAGCCTTTTTAAGAGTGTTTCTCCTGTTGGTAATGTAGAAATCTTGTTAATCTGTCACTGGAATCATAAAAACACCCTTGAAAACCCAAATTAGAGCCTTTTAAAGTGTGTTTCTCCTGTTAACAATATAGAAATCTTGTTAATCTGTCACTGGAACCACAAAACACCCTTGAAAACCCGCGTCGCTTCAACTACAGCCTTCGGAAAGTAGTGGAGGTTCTCAAGAGTGTTCCCATATATAACACCTGCTCTCTCTCTCTCTCTCTCTCTCTCTCTCTCTCTTACGTTGAACAGCTTCTTTGCGTGAGACTTGTCCATCTTTATGTTAAGTTGTCGCAGCAGCGCGCAACACTCGGCAAAATTCAGACTCTTGTTGTTGTCCTTGTCTGCGTCTTGAAACTGTATACGAAGCCAGCTGGGGGAGGGAGGGGGGGGTTCGGTTAAGATATACACACACGCACGCACGTACACACACACACACAAACACACACACTCCTTTTCTCCTTCCTCCTTTCCCCTCCTCCCCAAACACACCAGTACCCCACGCAAACACACACACACACACCTTTCTGTTACTCCCACCCCCCACAGACCCCCTCAACACCCCTCCCCAGCCCCCTTACACCCCCACACACACCGACAAACACACATACTCACATATCGTACTGCTTTTCCTGATGTAATGACTGGACGCTTTGAACGAGGTGGGTCAGGCCAGCCACCCAACCGTCCCTCTGTGCTTCTGTCTCGGCTACCAAGTCCAATACCTCCCTTCCGCTCGGGCCGTGGATGATCGAGAAGCACTTCCGCTCCTCCAGCATCTCCTCCTCTCCTCCACTTCCTCCACCTGTGAGAGAGAGAGAGGGAGAAAGGGAGAGAAGGGAATAATTGGTGTTTATTTGTTTTGTTTGTTTAATTCTTTCTCTCTCTCTCTCTCTCTCTCTATTTACTTCTCTTCCTCTTCCTCCTGTGAGAGAGAGAGAGAGAGAGAGAGAGAGAGAGAGAGAGAGAGAGAGAGAGAGAGAGAGAGAGAGAGAGAGAGAGAGAGAGAGAGAGAGAGAGAGAGAGAGTATATTTTTTTGTTTTCTCTCTCTCTTCTTTCATTCCTTACTATTTCTTCTTCTTCTTCTTCCTCCTCCTCCTCTTCCTCTTTCTTCTCTTTCCTCTGTGACATAAATACTTCCTCCTCTTCCTCCTCCTCCTCTTCATCTTCCTAGCCTCTTCCTCCTCCTTCTCTTTCAAGACTCTACTCCTAACCTCTTCTTCCTCCTCCTCTTACTCCTTTTACCCTCTTCTCCCTCTTCCTACCCTCCTCTTCTCCTTCCTCCTCCTCTTCGTCTTCCTACTAGCCTTCTTCTCCTCCTCCACACACACACGTATCAGCTGGCTTTAGCAGACGACAGAGCTGTCAAACCACAGAGGTAAACATTGTTGTTCAGTGTTTCACTACCATGGCATCTCTTTCCTTGCCTAACATAGAAGAATTAGTGAAGGAGAAGGTGGAGGAGGGGATAAAAGACATAACTGTGGATGTCAAAGGTAGAGAAACCAGAGAAGCTAGTAAACTAACTAAGGAAATAACAGAAAAGCTTGTTCCCGAGCTTGCTAAGATCATAGCAGTGTCCGTATCCTCGGCCGTGACTACAGCTTTCAAGGAAGTGGCTAGTGAGTTAACAAAAATGTTTGATACCTCACAAAAACAGGCTCTACTAAATAGATATGAGACAGATAAGCTTGAACAATACCAACGAAAGGATAATCTATGCATCTACGGCTTGGAAGAAGAAAATGAAGAAACAGAGGATGTAGTCGAAGCCAAGGTCATTGAACTGGCAGCAGATATGGGGGTGACTCTTGTATCTGACAACATCTCTGTTGCTCACCGACTCGGGAAACCTCAAGCATCTAATAGAAGCAGACCGGTAATTGTAAGGTTCTGCCATAGGAAGAAAAGAAATGAAATGCTGAAGAAAAGAGCTGAACTTAAAAAGAAACAGAGGAAAGTATTCGTGAATGAAGATCTTACACCCATGCGAGTTGCAATGTTCAAGATTGTCAAGGAGCAGCCAAATGTGAAAAGTGTTACCACTAGGGATGGTAAAATACTTGTGTGGCTCACAGATAAAAACAGGCCAGTTGAAATTCATACACCAGATGATTTGTTCAAAACAGGCATATTACAGCCTGATTGGAAAAGGCTGAAACTTGACAACATGATTAATAAGACCCTAAGTAACAACGCATAGGACAAATATGGAGCACAGACAAAAGCTAAAATTCAAACAACTGTCTCCCATACTAAATCTATTACTAATCTTAATAATATTTCAAAACTCTCTTTACTAACACTAAATGTCAATGGATTGAAAGGAAAGTTAACCACAACGGAATTCAAGGACTTGTGTGTTATGTATGATGTATTATGTATAAGTGAAACAAAATGTGATGATGTCGATATGATAAATATTGTTCCCAGTATGAAAAACCTTGGATTTGATATAGTATTCAAAAACAGACATGAACTCAGTAGATATAAATCAGGGGGTTTAGTGCTTGCTATTAAAAGGGATATTAAGCTGAAGTGGAAGACTATTAAGACTGAGGGTAAGGCTTTCATATCTATTTTAATAGATAAAAGAAGTTTAAGGTTAGATAAGGATTTGATTATCAGTGTGGTATACATTCCCCCAGTTAATTCTAGATATGCAAGTGTGGAATACTTTGAAGAAATTGATAATTTTCTTTTGGATTATACAAGTGATGATTACTCACATTTATTATGTGGAGATTTTAACTCACATACTGGAACTCTGTTGGATTATGTTTTGCCAGATGTACTTCATGATGATGATGATGATGATGATGATGATGATGATGATGATGATGATGTTGATGATGATGGTAATGGTGATCTATTTGAGGTACAAAACATACTTAAAGCAATGGGAGTGGATGGAACAAGGTATAACCAAGATGTAACACAGGATAGGAATTCTTATGGGAGAAATTTGGTGACAATATGTTGTAATAATAAGGTATGTATTTTCAATGGTAGAGTAGATAGAGATCTCAGAGTGGGGAGACCCACAACTACACATGGCACTCTTGTGGATTATGTTATAGGTTCACCAACATTGTTAAAAGATGTAAATGAATTTAGAGTGCTAGACTATGACCCATTGTATTCAGATATTCATTGTGGTATTCATGTACAGCTTAAAGTAAATATTGAGTATGCAATTATTAACAATGCCAATATAGCACCTGTGAGTAACTATAATCAACCAAGTAAGTGGAGAGCATCTAAGGAAGAGGATTATATAGCAGAAATTGATGAAAATCAGGTAAAAGAGTTAATAGAGCAGATGGATTCTATGGACATTGAAGATGTAAGTACTAGAATAAAGAATATTTTATTAGGAGCAGCTGTAAAGGTTTTTCCACCAAAGAAAAAGAAAAATTATGTTAAGCAAAGTAATAATGCAAGTTTATCTGGATATGATAATATTTGTTGGTATACAAGGAAAGCATACCATAAAGCTAGACATAAATATAATCTGAGGAGGAGTGAGGATAATAAGAAAGATATGATAGAAAAAAGCAAGAAGTACAAAGCTGAACTGAAAAGAGTACACAATAAGGAAAAAGAAAATATGTTGATTAAGTTAAAAGCAAACAGAAATAAAGATCCAAAAACATATTGGAAAATATTAAAGGAAAATGATGGAAATAAAAGCAAAACTACACTTACACTTGCAGATTTTCATCAACACTTTAAGAATCTATCAGAGGAAATTAGTGAAAGTGATAAGCATTTAAGTGAACTAGAAAGTGCTACAATTGAATCTGGGGAAGAGGAAACACTGAATGAGCCCATTACAGAACATGAAGTGTTGAAAGCTATTAGAAAACTAAAGAATGACAAGGCACCTGGATATGATGATATTGTTAATGAATATATTAAAAGTACAAAAAATATGCTTAATTTGTATGTTAAATTTTTTAATAG
>NW_026973669.1:3745000-3762500 GCF_035594125.1 Scylla paramamosain
CTCCTATATATTTTTTTTTCAATCTTACTTCGCTTCCAACATTTTTTTTTCCTCTATATCACTTCCTTCTCTCTTCTCACCAACACACACACAAACCAAACCATATCCCTCATATAACATTTTCAGGACAATATAAAAAACACACAATCAAAGTTAAAGAGTTTAATACAAATTCCTGTTCTTTCTCTACCTCCTAGACCATTGGTACGTTTAAATTTAGCTAAAAAAGGAGAAAAATAAAAGAAAAGAAA
The DNA here is from genome assembly GCF_035594125.1 of Scylla paramamosain. NCBI lineage: Eukaryota > Metazoa > Arthropoda > Malacostraca > Decapoda > Portunidae > Scylla > Scylla paramamosain. The sequence goes on from NW_026973669.1 coordinate 3,745,252, forward strand.
ATCAAAACAAACAAAGGAGGCGATAGCGTAGCGGGGATACGAGCTTAACCAAATGTAAACAACAATTATATCGACCGCTAGTACACAATAGTAACTCCTGTGATAAAATAGTACTAGTAGTAGTCATAATAGTAGTAGGGAGAGCATGAGGCGTGAATGACCGCTGAGCCCTGAGAGAGAGAGAGAGAGAGAGAGAGGGCGGAGAGAAATGCTTTCATGTCCTCCTCTTCTTCCTCTTCTCTATCTCTCTCAAGTCAATTTGTACTGTGGAACGATCTGTCTGTCTGTCTGTCTGTTTATTGATCTCTGTGGTCCTGTGAGTGTTTGTTTGTTGTGTGTGTGTGTGTGTGTGTGTGTTTGTGTGCGTGCATACAAACATACTTAACTCTCACACTCGTTCATACAGACTGACAGACAGATAGGTGGGTTTGTTTGTCTGACTGCCTCACACACACACACACACACACACACACACACACACACACACACACACACACACACACACGGAGCACTAATCCATCAATACTTTCCTTCTTTCTCGCCTGGCTCAAAAAAAAAAAAAAATAGAAAATAAAGAAAATAATAAATAAATAAAAAAAATCTGTAAAATGAACTAAAATTATGAGAGAGAGAGAGAGAGAGAGAGAGAGAGAGAGAGAGAGAGAGAGAGAGAGAGAGAGAGAGAGAGAGAGAGAGAGAGAGAGAGAGAGAGAGAGAGAGAAGTATTAAAGGCAAAAAATAAACAATAATAATAATAATAATAATAGTAGTAGTAGTAGTAGTAGTAGTAGTAGTAGTAGTAGTAGTAGTAGTAGTAGTAATACACCTGCCTTTCGCTAAACACACACACACACACACACACACACACACACACACACACACACACACACACACACACACACACACACAAACCAATCAATCTAACCAAACAATAATAAAAAAGATAAATAACAAAGAAGGAATGAATAATAATAATAATAATAATAATAATAATAATAATAATAATAATAATAATAATAATGACCTAATAAATATACAGATTATTCACTTTTCTTCATCTTCTTCCCTTCTGGACGAGACTCTCCCTCCTCCTCCTCCCTCTTCCTCCCCTCCTCCTCCTCCTCCTCCTCTTCTTCCTCCTCTTCCTGCAGGGGTCGTTTAGAGGAGGTCGTGACCCCATTAAGTTGGATGATGATACAGGTCATATTGTCACAGCCTGTCCCATCCCCATGTGTGTCAGGGGCAAGACAGTGCTCGAATAGCTGTGGAAGAGAGAGAGAGAGAGGGAGGTTAGTGGTGAGAGAGAGAGAGAGAGGGGGGGTTAGTGGTGTGTGAGAGAGAGAGAGAGAGACAGAGACAGAGACAGAGAGAGAGAGAGAGAGAGAGAGAGAGAGAGAGAGAGAGAGAGAGAGAGAGTGGTGGTGGATAAAATATACATAAATTAAATATTAATTAGTATGATAATGGTGGTGGTGGTGATGGTGGTGGTAGTTGTCTCTCTCTCTCTCTCTCTCTCTCTCTCACACACACACAAATATATGCATTCTCTCTTTCTCACACACAAAAAACATACATTCTCTCTCTCTCTGTCTCTCAAATCTCTCTTTTAAACGCAAATTCTCTCCCAAACCAACAAACTTTCCATCACACACACACACACACACACACACACCTGAACAACACCCTAACGACCCCTCACAAAGGTCAAATTCAAACGAGCCAATCAGGAGTGCCCCTCATCCCTCGTATCTAAACCATTCTCCTTTGCATCAACAACACACGTAAGGGAAGCTGGAACAAGCCGCCAGATGTACATGTAGCAGTCCCTGTTTGATATATCCCTATGTATTTAATCCTACGACCCCCCATCCACGCACCTGTCCAATCTTTTAAAGCTCCGCAGCGTCTCAGCACTAACGATGTGATTACTGAGTCTGTTCCAATCATCCCCCAGTATTTGACGACTTATCTTTTCCTGTGTCCTTTTTAAACGTCAAATTTTCAAGGTTGAATTCAATGACTTCCTGCTAATTACTCTATGAATTTTGCTTCCTTTCCTTGTTAAAACACTAATTCCCTCTTGTTATAACCCTAAACCTCCTTGTTATAACCCTAAACGTCCTTGTTATAACCCTAAACGTCCTTGTTATAACCCTAAACCTCTTCTAAAAGCCGTACGTTATTCCTGTAACGATGGGGGCCAGAACTGCACATTGTAGTCAAGATGGGGAGGCCAGATGGTTTGTGTGGCTGTAGTGGGGATAAAGGCCGCTACATCTGGCTGTTGTGGGTTGTTAAGTGGTGTGTGTGTGTCAGGAAATGTGGACTGACTGCCAAAACTCGCCATTTTTTTTAGGCTTGTGTGAATGTAGCCTCTCACAAACAAACAAACAAAACAAATAAACAAACGCTATGTAGCAAAATTTCAAAAAACACTCATTTAAACACTCAACACAAACCCTGACAAACAAACAAACAAACACTAACTAGCAAAATCTCACAAACACACATTTAGACACCCACCACAAACCCAAACACACAAACACACAAACAAACAATCTTTCTCTCTTGCAAACATCCAACAACAAACTTTTAAACACTCAACACAAACACACAAACACACAAACAAACAAACACTCTCTATCAAACAAAACCCCCAAAAAACACACATTTCAACACAACACAAACCCAAACACACAAACGCACAAACAAACACTGCCAAAAAAAAAAAAAAAAAACATTTCAACACAAACACTAACGAAAATAAAAAAAAAACACATTTAAACACACACACACACATACACACACACACATACACATCGCCCAGGCCCCTTTCCCCCCCCCCAGACACCCACCTCCTCACATATACTGCTGAGAGAGCCGTCCTCCCCCATCTTGTCCAAGCGTTCGGCCACAAAGTCACACGCCTCTTGTGGACGACAGAGAATTCCATATTCCGTCACAGGCCACAATGATAAACCGGTCTTTGGGGGTGAGGGTGACAGAACGGACATCTGGCAGCGGGCTTATCATCTGTTCCTCTGCTGGTAAAGCCTTGTTTCTGCTTGTATCCGTGGTCACCTGTCAGCAGAAGGGTCGTTAAGGTGCTTTTTGGTGTTTTTCGATATTTTTTGGTGTTTTTTTCAGTGTTTTAACCAAGCCAAGCCAAAACCTAACCTAACCAAGCCAAACCTAACCTAACCAAGCTTAACCTAACCTAACCAAACCTAACCAAGCCAAACCTAACCTAACCTAACCAAGCCAAACCTAACCTAACCAAGCCTAACCTAACCTAACCAAGCCAAACCTAACCTAACCTGACCTAACCAAGCCGAACCTAACCTAACCTAACCAAACCTAACCAAGCCAAACCTAACCTAACCTAACCAAGCTTAACCTAACCTAACCAAACCTAACCTAACCAAACCTAACCTAACCAAGCCGAACCTAACCTAACCAAGCTTAACCTAACCAAGCCTAACCTAACCAAGCCTAACCAAACCTAACCAAGCCAAACCTAACCTAACCTAACCAAGCCAAACCTAACACATACACACACACGCACACACAAACACTGTCCGAGGTGGAACGAGGTCAGCTGCCACGTACAGACAGTAACTCAGAATAACCTCGGTTTTGGTTGCTCTGGGAGGTGGAGCAAAACAATGCTACACACTGCAGCATTCTGGGGGCAACATAAGCATCCCCTTTGTCATGGCCACCTCCCTGCACACACACACACACGCACACACCCTACACACTATTCACTCACCCTAGAACCTTGCCAAACACTAAATATGCACCCTAAACACTGGTAAACACCCTAAAACAGTAAAAATCTTGTAGCTGCCTCCCTACACACACCCTAGAATGGTTGCCCACTCTCAATGCTCACCCTACATGCCTTAAAATCACCCTAAATATGAGGAATCCACCCTAAAACCCTCTTTGTTGCCCTACACACCCTGAAAACCTTGCCTAATGTTGCTTTTCACCCTAAACAAGCTTCTATTTCACCCTAGATGCCACCAAAACACTCTTAAACACTAGAAAAACACCCTAAAATACCACAGAATCTAAAATATCACATTGCAGACACACTGGGGCCCCATTAAAACACAGAATAAATAAATAAATAAATAAAATAAATAAATAATGGTGATAATTTGTATAATATTTCAGTAATATGTAAAAAAAAAATGAATTAAACTCTGGAAAAACAAAAAAATAACATAGAAAATAAACAAAATGATGTGAAAAAGTAAGTAAATAAATAAAACAAAAATAAATAAATGAAAAATAATCATAATATATAAAAAAAAAAAAAAACATTTATCACCCCAAAAAACAGAATTAAGCACCGCAACCACCCCCTAACCTCCCCAACCCTAATCACCCTCACCAATAGCCCTGGATAGGTTTAAGGCCACCATTAACCCTGCCCGTCGGCCGTGACCCTGCCCCCAGCATTCCTGATTCGGGTCGCCTCGGGGTCGTCCTCAGGTTTGTGGGTCGAGCGACATGTCCATGGCTACACCGTCTTGGCAAACGACACAGCGGGAATCACCAACGTTTGCCACATACAGCTCCGACCCGTGCAACAGCGCTACACAGGCTGTACATCCGCTGTCAAACCCAGGCTGCCGGGAAGTGGCGTCACGTTAGGTTAGGTGCGTTTTTTTTGTGTTTTTTATAAGGAAAGATGTTTTTTTTTTGGTGTTTTTGTTTGAAATGGTTTTTTTTTTCATGTTTTGGGTAAAATGGTGTTTTTTTGAGTTTTTTAATGTTTTTTTTTTTGGGTGGAATAATGTGCTTTTTGGTGTATTTGTTTGAAATGGTGTTTTTTTGGTGTGTTTTGGGTGAAATGGTGTTTTTTTTTTGTGTTTTTTAATGTTTTTTTTGGATGGAATAATGTGCTTTTTGGTTGTTTTTGTTTGAAATGGTGTTTTTTTTGGTGTGTTTTGGGTGAAATGGTGTTTTTTTTTTGTGTTTTTTAATGTTTTTTTTTGGGTGGAATAATGTGCTTTTTGGTTGTTTTTGTTTGAAATGGTGTTTTTTTGGTGTGTTTTGGGTAAAATGGTGTTTTTTAATGTTTTTTTGGGTGGAATAATGTGCTTTTTGGTGTTTTTGTTTGAAATAATCAGTTGTTTTGGTGTGTTTAAAGGGTGAACTGAAGTGTTTTTTGGTGTTTTTAATGTTTTTTTGGATGAAATAATGTGCTTTTTTTTTTTTTTTGCAGTTGTTTAAGGTAAGTTAAGGAGGATGTGAGAGAGAGAGAGAGAGAGAGAGAGAGAGAGAGAGAGAGAGAGAGAGAGAGAGAGATAAACCAATAGACAGATGTTCAGTTGTGTGTTTTGGGTCTCTCTCTCTCTCTCTCTCTCTCTCTCTCTGTCTCTCTCTCTCTCTCTCACCTCTTCCTTCATGTTGAGAGCAAATTGAGTGTATGGGTCATCTTCGTCCTCTTCTGCCTCTACCCCATCTTCCTCATCCTCTTCCTCCTCATCATCATCGTCGTCCTCTTCCTCTTCTTCCTCCTCCTCCTCCTCTTCCTCCTCTTCGTCTTCCTCACTCTCTTCTGCGTCTGCGTCTTCTATGTCACTGCAGACGGACAAACGGGTGTAGTTATTTGTATAGGTAAACGCACACACGCACACACACACAAAGACACTAAAAATACAAACAAACAAACAAACAAACAAACAAACGCACAACAAAACACTCAACCCAGCCATCCTGAAAGGTCTCATCCTCGTCCTCCTCATCTTCGTCTTCCTCCTCCTCCTTCCTCCCTCCTTCCTGTATCTTCCTATAAATTTCTGCTGCTTTTATTGCAGCCTCTCTCCTCTTCTCCTTCGCCCTCCTCTCTCTAATGGCCAAGATCTCGGAATTCTTCAATAATCCCTTCCCCTTTCCCCCTCCCCCCTTCATCTTCCCCTTCCGTGGGCGCTCTGATGCGTTCTCCTCCCCCCCAATCTGTTCTGCCTCCCCGTTAATCATCGAGTCTGCTGTGACGGTCTTCTCTGCATCCTGTTTGGCTTCCTCTGCGGTTTCTGGGCCGTTAATCTTAATTTCTGGTGTTTTTTCTGGCGTCTTGTGGTCCCGGGTGGAGTTCTGGTCCGCCCGGGTCCGCCTGGTCGCCGTTTTCTATATTGTCCCCGTTTGTTAGGTGTTTGTTTGTGTCTGTTCCGTTTATCTCCATTTTCTGATCTTTCTCTTTCGCCTCGTCCTCGTTTTCTTCGTCTTTCTCCTCTTCCTTCTTCACTTCTTCCTCTGTTCCATTTAAAGAGGCTAATGGAGGGGAGGAAGGAAGAAGAGGAGGAGGCTGCAATTTCAACCTTCTCTGCTTCCTCTACCCCTGACGTCTCCCCCACGCTGCTGCTGCTGCTGCTGCTGCTGCTGGTGGTGGTGGTGGTGTCACGGCTGTTCTTGGCTTTCAGGAAGGGGGAGGCTACCCTGCTGTGAGAGAGAGAGAGAGAGAGAGAGAGAGAGAGAGAGAGAGAGAGAGAGAGAGAGAGAGAGAGAGAGAGAGAGAGAGAGAGAGAGAGAGAGAGAGAGAGAATGTTAATTATTAGATAAATTAGAATAAAATGAGATAATAATTAATTAATATTCTGTTTGATCTGATAAGTGAAAAGTGAGAAAATTTAAATGATACAAAAATACATAAATAAATAAATAAATAAATAAATAAAAAACAAGAAAACACACACACACACACACTAACCAAATAAAAAAAAACAAACAAAACACACACACACACTAACCTACCCTACCCTACCCTAACCTAACTTGACCCGACCTGACCCGACCCACCTTCTTATCCTTGCAGCGCGCGACCTGAGGATTGTCTGCGTACTTGGCGATGACCTCTGCTAAGGGCATGGTGGCTTCCCTGTACAGATCGTCTACATCCTCTTCACTGTCGTCTGATTCTGCAAGAGAGAGAGAGAGAGGGAGAGGGAGAGGGAGAGAGAGAGAGGAGAGAGGTGAGGGAAGAGGAGGAACAGAAGAGAGAGGAGGAAAGAGGAAAGAGGAGGAAAGAGGGAAGAGGAGGAAAGAAGAGAGAGAGAGACAGGAAGGAAGGAAGGAAGGAAGGAAGGAAGGAAGGAAGGAAGGAAGGAAGGAAGGAAGGAAGGAAGGAAGGAAGGAAGGAAGGAAGGAAGGAAGAGAGAGGTGAAGAAAGAGAATGAAGAAGAGGAGGAAGGTGAAGGAGAGAAGAAAGAAGAGAGAGAGAGAGAGAAACAAGAGAGGAGGAAAGTGAAGAAAGAGGAAGAGAGACAGGAGAAGAGGTGAAGGAAGACGAAGAGAAAGAAAGGAAGAGGAGAAAATGAAGAAAATTAAACAAAAAAACAAAAAAACAAAAAAATTAAAACACAAACACACACACACACACACGCACAACACCCCCATTTCCCCCCCAAACCCCCCAGTACCCACCAGCAGCCCTCCTCCTTGCTACTGGCTATCTGTGTCAGCACCGTCACCACCTCGGGCTGCACAAGCGTAGAGTCGAACTTGAGAAACGCATCAGTCAGTGCCTGCGAAATTTGACCTTTCGTATAGGCCTCCATGTTCTTGATGACCTGCGGCAGCTCGAGGGCCGTGTACGCGCTGACCTCGTGACCTCCATGACCATCGTACACAGCGAAGAGGTGTGTGTTTGTGTCAAAGTCCAGAATTGCATTGTGGGCATCCTGTAACGCGAGACAGAGAGAGAGAGAGAGGTGGTTAGATAAGGTTAGGCTTGTGTGTGTTTTAGTAAGTGTTTTTTGTTTGGTTTCAGGGTGTTGTGGGGCGAGAGACAAGCAGTAAGGGTGTTTTAAGGGTGTTTTTAAATCTTTAAGGTCATTTTTAGGTGTTTCAGAAATCACTTGGTGTTGAGTGAATGTTTGGGAAGAGATGAGGGTGTTTGCGTGGTGTTGGGGGAAGAAATGAGGTGTTTTTTGTGTGTTTTGGTGAGGCTGGGATTGTGAGTGTGTTTCTTTTGCCAATGAGAGGCTGGGAGAGGCTGGGAGAGGCTGGGTGAGGCTGGGTGAAGCTGAGAGAAGCTGGGTGAAGCTGAGAGAAGCTGGGTGATGCTGTGAGAGGATGGGAGAGGCTATGAGGGCCTGGGTGAAGCTGAGAGAGGCTGGGAGGGCCTGGGTGATGCTGAGAAAGGTTGGGAGAGGCTGTGAGGGGCTGGGTGATGCTGGAGGGGCCTGGGTGAAGCTGAGAGAAGCTGGGAGAGGCTGTGAGGGGCTGGGTGATGCTGGGAGGGCCTGGGTGAAGCTGAGAGAGGCTGGGAGAGGCTGTGAGGGGCTGGGTGATGCTGTGAGAGGCTGGGTGAAACTGAGAGAGGCTGGGAGGGCCTGGGTGATGCTGGCAGAGAGAGAGAGAGAGAGAGAGAGAGAGAGAGAGAGAGAGAGAGAGAGAGAGAGAGAGAGAGAGAGAGAGGAGAGAGAGAGAGAGAGAGGTGGTTTAATATTAAAGTAAATGGGGAGAGATTATAATGTTTCGGGGTGTCCAAGGAAGGAATGAGTGTTTTTTGTGGTGTTTTATTAGGTTTTCATGCGGTGTGTTTGTGTTTGGCTGTGAGGAGATGGGGAAGCAATATTTAGGAAACGTTAGGTTAAGTTAAGTTAGGTTAGGTTAGGTTCAGTTAGGTTAGGTTCAGTTAGGTTAGGTTAGGTTAAGTTAGGTTAGGTTAGGTTAGGTTCAGTTAGGTTAGGTTAAGTTAGGTTAGGTTCAGTTAGGTAAGGTTAGGTTAAGTTAGGTTAGGTTAAGTTAGGTTAGATTAGGCTAAGTTAGGTAAGGTTAGGTTCAGTTAGGTTAGGTTAGGTTCAGTTAGGTTAGGTTAGGTTAAGTTAGGTTAGGTTAGGTTAGGCTAAGTTAGGTTAGGTTAGGGGAGGTCCTGCAGAAGGAAAGGGTCTGGTTAGGGGCTGCCTGGGGAAACAATATTATACTGTAGAAAAAAGCTCTCTCTCTCTTTCTCTCTCTCTCACACACACACACACACACACACACACTCTCTCTCTCTCTCTCTCTCTCTCTCTCTCCCTCTCTCTCTATTCTAAGACTCCCCCAATACTCTCCCGCCACACACACACACACACACACACACACACACACACACACAGTTACCAACCCCAAACAAACAAACAAACAAAGCCAGATGACACAAACAAACAAACACGAGGAAAATTAAAAGCCTTGCACTCTCTCTCTCTCTCTTCCTCACACAGCGACTCTATCCCTAGTCCCAATACTCACACGCACGCACGCACACACACACTTACCTCCTGAGACACACGCCACCCTTGCATTGAGGAGGCGCCGTAACAAACACCCGGTCTCTTATCATCACTACTATGTTTTTCAGTAACGGGCTTAGACAAATAGGCCCCCATGGTTGAGCCTCACTCCTGCACGCAACACACGCAGCCAACGCCACACGCAAACCTTCAAGCTGCGTGCGTGTGTGTGTGTATGTGTGTGTGTCTCTCCCTCACCCCGCCTGTCTCTCTGTCTGTCCCGGCGCGCGCTGCCTTCCTCATCTTGCAATCCTTTCCCCCAAACTCTTATTTTAAACGGTTTCTTTGGGGTAGGTTTACTTCAGAGGTTTATTTTAAGTGAATGATTGGGGTTGGTTTTGCATAGGGGTGTTTTAAAATGTGGTTTTCAGTTTTTTTGTTCATTTGGTGGGTTGTCTTATATTTTTCAAACTGTTATTTTTGTATGTTATTATTGCAGAAAATGTGTTTGAAAATTATCATAAGTGAAGTGTGAGGTTTATTTTTTCATAAAAGTGTTGGAAAATGTGAGTTTATGCTTTTTTCCTTCATTTTGTGGCTTACCGCTACGAACACAAATGTCTCTAAACAGTATTCTAAGGCATTATGACTAAAGAAAAACGACTTGAAAAAATTATTATAAATAAAAAGCGGGACGTTTATATGACCATGTGATAGTTCAAAAATATGGATTTATAATTTTTTTTGTTCATTTGGCGATTTACAACTAATTACTCAAATATCTCTGAAACGGCCACATTAAAGCACTATGACTATATAAAACGATTTAGAAAGTTATCAAATTATATTATTGTCTATTACCTCTTAGTGTAAATCTTTAAAATATGGATTTCTTGCTTCTAATGTACGGGGTGACTCACTGCTAACTAACAAACATGACTGCAATATCTATGAGACAATAATTATAGCTGCTATAAATACAAAAAACAATATAAGAAATAATAAGCAATGTAAATCAATGCGTAATAATATCTATATAGTCTTTGAGAAAGGTGAATTTGTTGTTTAATTTAATATGGTGATCTGCCCTATGTCACTGCAATATCCTAATAGCAATAATTTTCTGCTATTCTCGCTTTAGAACAAAATTAAGAGAATACCAAAATTGACTTGTAAATATTTCTGTCTTATGTAATCTTCCAAAAATAAAGATTTCCACTTAGAAATCAATTCTGACATTTAAGCTGGCATTCCAAGATGGCTGCTGTAGAGGTTTCAGACAGCCATCTTGAAAGGCTCAGTTATGTTTTGCATACAAAACCCTATCAATCTATAACTCCTCCTTATAGCTACCTCCCATCATTATTCAATATTTTTCAAGACATTACATCACAGCAACGAGCAAGAAAACTAATGAATAAACTATAGAAGTAACAGACATACCAAGATGGCTGCCGGTGAAGTCACAGACACAGCCATACTGGGAAGCAAAGTTATCTTACAATAAACAATTTAACTCTAGCAGGAGGGCCTAAAAACAGTGCATTTAATTATAACTTTTATTTTCTTTGGCAATAAGATCTTAATTCAACGTGACACAGAGAAATATTGAATAATGACTGATTAGCTAACTGGCTGGCTGGCTGGTCTGGCTGGACACATCAAAATTAAATAAACAAAAACACAACAATAAACAAATAAACCAACTCTCTCTCTCTTTCAATCTAACCTAACCAATCACCGCCACCACCACCACAACCAAAGTCTCTCTCTCTCTCTCTCTCTCTCTCTCTCTCTCTAGCACTTCTGAAACATTTGAGAACCGCCACTACTTTCCAAAGGCTCTAGTTAAATAGACACAAATTTTCAAAGGTGTTTTTGCGGTTCTAGTGAAAGATTTACAAGATTTCTACATTATTAACAGGAACAACACTTTAAAAGGCTGTAGTTGAAGTGACACGGGTTTTCAAGGATGTTTTTAGGGTTCTAGTGACAGATTAACAATATTTTTACATTACTAACAGGAGAAACACTCTTTAAAAGGCTGTAGTTGAAATGACACGGGTTTTTAAGGGTTTTTACGGTTCTAGTGACAGATTAACAAGATTTCTACATTACTAACAGGAGAAACACTCTTTAAAAGGCTGTAGTTGAAGTGACACGGGTTTTTATTAGTGTTTTTTATGGCCCCAGTGACAGATTAACAACATTTGCACACTATTAACAGGAGAAACACTCTTGAGAACCCTGCTAGTCACGTGGCCTTGAAAACAGGTGGCGCGAGCGAGAGAGAGAGAGAAAGAGACTGTAGCAAAGCCTATCAAAACAACTTATTTACCACTACTACCAATACATAGATTAAATGCACGTTGTCCTAATACACCCCTCTATCATCTTAAGGGACACCACCCACAGACGGTGCCCCAGAACGCTGTCCATGGCTTGAGCAGAAGGCATACAAGGAACGCAGTTGTTGACATACACTCCACCGTACCGCGCCAAGTCGTTGCTGGCGGCACAGAACACGCTGCTTGCACATGCCTGTTGCTGTTTGTGATTGGGAACGGGAAGGTTAATGAGGTTGTTAGGTGAATTATTACTACTACTATTGTAACTATTCTTGTAAATGATGTATCTCCTCCTCCTCCCTTTCTCTTCCTCCTCCTAGCTTCCTATCCCTCCTCCTCCTAGTTTTATCCTCTTCCTCCTCCTCCTCCTTCTTTTAGCCTTCTCTTCCTCCTTCTAAGCCTTTTTCTTTCTCCTCCTCCTCCTCTTCTAAGCCTCCTCCTCCTCCTCCTCCTCCCACCACCACCACCTACCAGTGTCTTGGTGAATGGCTGGACGAGGGAGAAGAGCAGGCGGTACCCCCACCAGTGCCGCGCCAGACCACTTGCCACCGCATTCCCTGGGTGGACTGCATAGCTGTTTATCCCTTGGTCACCTGGAGAGAGAGAGAGAGAGAGAGAGAGAGAGAGAGAGAGAGAGAGAGAGAGAGAGAGAGAGAGAGAGAGAGAGAGAGAGAGAGAGAGAGAGAGTGTGTGTGTGTGTTTTCTATCTATGCATATCACACACACACACACACACATACACACACACACGAAGCAAACATATTACACTTAATCTACCTAACTTATCCCTCTCTCTCTCTCTCTCTCTCTCTTACACACACACACACACACAAATAAATCCTTTCTCTCTCTCTCTCTCTCTTTCTCTCTCAAAACACTAATATTTCTTTTCCTCTCACACAAAACAGCAAAAAAAAAACTCTCTCTCTCTCTCTCTCTCTCTCTCTCTCTCTCTCTCTCTCTCACACACACACACACACACACACACACACACACACACACACACACACACACACACACACACACACACACACCTAACCCAACCTAACCTAACCCAACCTAACCTAACCTAACCCAACCTAACCCAACCTAACTTAACCTAACCCAACCTAACCTAACCCAACCTAACCTAACCACACTTGGCACAGCACACCTACCGAATCTCCGCTGCATTTCAAGGGCACACAGCACATTGCACAGCTTGGTGTTGCAGTAGGAGGTGGTGGAGGAGAAGGGGGAGCGGGGGGAGGGGGACAGCACCTCCTCCCTAAGGCTGTCCACATCCAGACTCGCGAACCTTGTGGAGAGGGAGTTAGGTTAGGCTCGCTCTCTCTCTCTCTCTCTCTCTCTCTCTCTCTCTCTCTCTCTCTCTCTCTCTCTCTCTCTCACAAAAATAACTGTTCTTTTTAGTCTTTTTGTCTGTCTGTCTGTCTGAATCTGTGTTTACAAATTTCTCTTTCAAAAATTCACTTCATCTCTCTCTCTCTCTTCAACATGTCATCGCCTCACACACAAACACACACACAATCACACTTCCCCCCCCCCCGGCACCTGCTCACCTATGGGCCTCACAGGACACAAAGATGACCCTCGCCGGTGCACTCTTGGCCAGGAGGGGCTGCAGAAGGAGGCACAGGTAGAAATGCGAGAGGTGATTAACTTGAAACATCACCTCAAATCCATCTGACGTGTGTGCGTGGGGCAGTCCGAATACCCCTGCGTTTAGTATCAGTATGTCGCAACGGCTGGGAGAAGGAGAGTGAGAGTGAGTGTGTGGGTAGATGAAGGGTTGATGCAGGTGTGTGTGGAAGGGTGGACAGGTGGAGGCTCTGTGGAGGGAGAGAGGAGTGGGGGAAATTGAGTGTTTGTGAAGGGGTGGGTAATACTGCAAGGGTTGAGAGGTGGAGGGATATTGAGAGATGGAGGGGTTTTAAGGGTTGGTGGAGGGATGGAGGGGTGGAGGAAAGATGGAGGGAGGGGTGGAGAGATGGAGGAGTCTGTGGAGTGAAGGGGGAGTGGAGGAAGGGAGGAAAATTTGTGATTCTCTCTGACACACAGTCTCACTCACACATAGACAACAAATCTGTCTCTCTCTCTCTCTCTCTCTCTCTCTCTCTCTCTCTCTCTCTCTCTCTCTCTCTCTCTCTCTCTCTCTCTCTCTCTCTCTCTCTCTCTCTCTCTCTCTCACACACACACACACACACACACACACACAAACATTTTTCCCCTTCTCTCACAAACAAACAAACATTTTCTCCCTCACAAACACAAAAAAACACCCTTTATTCCCCTCACTTTGAAAAACACCCTCTCTCTCTCTGCACCCAACCTCTCTCTCTCTCTCTCTCTCTCTCTACACCCTACCTCTCCCTCTCTCTCTCTCTACACCCTACCTCTCCCTCTCTCTCTCACCCAAACTGCAGGGAGAAGGCATGAGCAAAATTCTTCACACTAATGAGGCTGGCCAGGTCAAGCTGCAGAACATGTAGGGCTGCGTGTGGCCTCTGAGTGTGTATCCTGGCCACCGCAGACTCCCCCCTGGCCACGTCCCGGCAGGCCATCACCACCGTGCACCCGTGGTAGGCCAGAGAACGCACTGTCTCGAAACCTGCGGGAGGAGTGTTAGGTTAAGTTAGGAGAAAGAGAGAGGTAGAAAAATTAGAACTTTTATAGGTTAAGTTAGATTAGGAGAAAAAAATTAAATGAGAATAAGAAAAACACTGAATTCTCCTCCTAAACTCACAAAATAACAAGTCCGCACCCCACTACACACCCCGAAGCTCCCCTAAACACCCCAAACCACTCACCAATCCCAGCATTTCCCCCTGTGACTACTGCGACCCTTCCTGTGAGGTCTCTCCCGTGCAGGACCTGAACCCCTGTGGTGCTGCTGTCGAATCGCTGCCGAAGGTCACCCAACGACCTCGTCTCCTCCTCGGCAAAGGCAAGGCGGGGGTCAGTGTATGTCGTCTTGTGGTTTACGTGGTCGACGAAAAATACCTTCCCTTCTTCGGTTATTTGTCGTTCCCAGCCGTAGGGTAGCTCTGGGGGCGGTAAGGGGTCTGGTTAGGTTAGGTTAGGTTAGGTTTGTTTGTTTGTTTTATTTTAGTTTATTTTTTTGTTATTTTCTTGTTATTTTTTGGTTAAACTGGGTTATTTTTGTTTATTTATTTATTTATTTATTTATTTCTTCGTTCATATTTCTTTTTATTTTACTTTTTTTTGTATAATTTGTATTTGTTTCAATATTTTTTTTTCTTTTTTTTTCAGTTATTTATTTATCTATTGATTTTCTGGGGGTATTTTTGAATTTGTTTGTTTGTTTGTTTGTAGTAGTAGTAGTAGTAGTAGTAGTAATGTTGTTGTTGTTCTGGTAGTAGTAGTAGTAGTAGTAGTAGTAGTAGTAGTAGTAGCAGTAGTAGTAGTAGTAGTAGTACTCACCTCCTGTCACCTTCTTCTTCTTATTGGTGCGCGGGTGCTGCCACTGTGTCGTCTGTGTGGCGTGGCTGTGGGGGGGGGAGGGGGACACCATCATCATCATCAGCACCACCACCACCACCACCACCACCACCACCACCAGAATTACCACTAACATTTAACATTACTATTATTATCACCACCAGAGAGAGAGAGAGAGAGAGAGAGAGAGAGAGAGAGAGAGAGAGAGAGAGAGAGAGAGAGAGAGAGAGAGAGAGAGAGAGAGAGAGAGAGAGAATTCCTACACTTATTACTATTATCAAATTTCTCCTTCATTTACTGAGCATAGAAGAGGAGGGAGGGAGGGAGAGAGGGAGGGAGGGAGGGAGAGAGAGAGAGAGAGAGAGAGAGAGAGAGAGAGAGAGAGAGAGAGAGAGAGAGAGAGAGAGAGAGAGAGAGAGAGAGAGAGAGAGAGAAAGAAAGAAAGAAAGAAAGAAAGAAAGAAAGAAAGAAAGAAAGAAAGAAAGAAAGAAAGTGATAAAAAAACAAAAGAAAGAGAGAGAGAGAGAGAGAAAAGATAATTATTACATTTATCATTTATTATTATCTATTTCCTTTATACTTACTAAACGAAAGAAGGAGGAGAGAAAGAAATACAAAGAGAAATGGAGGTAGAACACAAAAGAAAGAGAGAAATAGAGAGAAAAAAAGATAATTATTACACATTATTACCTCAAAGACAAACAAATAAACAAACAAACGAAGAAACGAAAAAAAAGAAAGACAGAAATAGAGAGAAAAAGGAATTATTACATTTATCATTACCTCAAACAAAACAAAGAAACAAATGAGCGAAAAAAAACAAGAAAGATAAATAGAGAGAGAGCGAGAGAGAGAGAGAGAGAGAGAGAGAGAGAGAGAGAAATAATTATCACTCATCATCCACTTACTCCTCCACACTTACTGGGCATAAAAAACAAAACCATCAGCTGTGCACCTTTCCTCCCACCCCGGCGCCATTTCGTCCTCACTGTCTGTCTCAGGAATGTCCATTATTTTCTCGTCTCCTCGTCTTCCCCCTGTGGTACCCCTGCCTGCTGCGCACCTGTGTCACCCCTGGAGGCTTACCTTGCCGCACCTGGGGGAATAAACACAGGGGATATAGAAATTAAGTCGTATTTTTTAATTTTTTCTTCGTTTTGTGTCTCGTGAAATCTATTCTTGCTTTGTATTCCATGTTGAGTTCATTGTATCTTGTTTTTTTCGTTATTTTTTGTTATTTATTAGTTATCTGCGTCACATTGGGATATCCCGGCACTTAGTAAGGTCAGCTATGCCCCCCACCTCTTGTCACGGGTCACGGTTTTATTAAAAATTTATAGTCTATACTTCATTTAGCCATATTTCTCACTATTTTGATGCTATTTATTAGTTATTTGCGTCACTTTGGGGATATTCTGGTTGTTAGTAAGGTCAACTAGTCCCCCGTGCCAGGTCAAGGTCAATAATGCCGCTAGGTTGATAGTTACAAGGTCAGTTACGCCCCCGCTTGTCAAGGCCAGTATTAAGACATTATAAAGGTCAATTCTCGCTACAATGGGGGTGAAAATCCGCTAGTTACGTGTGAATTTCGAGTTTTTCCTGCCATTGTGATATTTGTGTTGGTTGAAGTCAGCTGGAACAACGGGAAAAAAGGAAATTACTTAAGTTCTCTTTCAAGCGGCGCCAATGATGTTTTCCTTATCAGCTTTTTTCTCCTTTATCTTTCTCTCTCTGTTCTCTTATTATCCAGAATTTATACACTGTTCCATTTCTATTGTATCTTTGCTCTTTTTCCCAATTATCAGCTTCTTTTCTCGTTTTTTTCTCTAAATTTCTCTTCGTGTTGTCTAAAGCCCATGTATTCACCAGCTGGGGTTTTGTTTACATCTTGATCCTGATCTTGATTGCCTCGCACCGTTATATATTATTTAACTCCTATTTTTTTTCTTTGACAAGTCACTGTTACATCTTCCAGCCATCGGAATATTAAATAACAATAAAAAAAGTACCACAGTGGTCGCCCAATTCAATATGCAACAAAGAAAGGCGGTAAAAAAAAAATATTAAGTTTTATAAAGGAAATTTTCGTGTTCCTTTAGCTCCTTCGACAGTTAATCTTCTTCCTCTTCTTCTTGTGACTCCTTTTCTTATTATTTGTTTATCATTATTATTGTATCTATTTCCTCTTTATATTTGCTTTTCTCATTTTTTG